>NC_090732.1:112595476-112605476 GCF_036898095.1 Palaemon carinicauda
CTAAGGGACTTCCACTCTGACACCTGCTATAATAAGATCGTACATGTAAGTATTGAGAGTAGAATCTTGATGCAAACTAACTCTCACGCTAAAATAACCTACTGTTCGCATAATACTCTTTCCTTGGGTTGCAACCTCTGAATACATATATGGGACTATCTTTACAGACTTTTCAGAAGCACCCTTCTCTCTCATACATCACACTTTTTGCCTAGGTCTCTGATCAAAAGCCTTCTATAAATCAATAAAAAACAGATATAATTCCCTCTGTCTTTCTGCATATTTTTCCATTGTTTGCTTCAATGCAAAAAATGTATTTCTGTAACGTTTCCTGGAATAAACACAAACGGTTCTTCACTTACGCTGTTCCATTTCTTATTCTTCTCTCTATAATTTGTTCATAGATATTCATAGTGTGAGATATCAATTTTATCCCTCTATAGCATAAGCAGCCCTGTATAGACCCTTTTCTTTACATATAGAGACAATGATACTATCTCTCCAGCTATCCGGCATTTTTTCTTGATAGTAGATCTTTTTAAAGAGGTCCCATAATATTTCGACATTCTCTCTTCCCAGGCATTTCAAGTACCTCAACTGGTATGCCGTCATGTCCAACAGCCTTTCCATTTTTCATTTTATCAAATACAACTTTTACTTTTCTATTGAGATATCTGAGACTGCTCTTACTCGAGGGTGTCCCTCTTCTGTTATTTTTCATTTAATAGTATATATATATATATATATATATATATATATATATATATATATATATATATATATATATGTGTGTGTGTGTGTGTGCGTGTATATATATATATATATATATATATATATATATATATATATATATATATATATATATATATATATAAACAAATGCAGCCGCTTCTAGTCTACTTCCACTGCAGAACAATTAGACATGTCAATTCTTATTTTAGTGTTTGGCCCGTTATCATCACCACGATGGTCAGTACAGATTGGTGATGGTGGGAAATTTTCTGATCACTTACTGCAACAACTGAATGGTACTTTGCTGATCATGGCTATGCACAAACCTTTAACCACGTTAAGGTATCCCCATATATATATATATATATATATATATATATATATATATATATATATATATATATATATATATATATGTATGTATGTATGTAAGTATGTATATATATATATATATATATATATATATATATATATATATATATATATATATATATATATACATATACATATATATAAATATATATGTATATATATATATTCATATATATATATATATATATATATATATATATATATATATATATATATATATATATATATATATATATATATATATATATATATATATATATATATATATATGTGTGTGTGTGTGTGTGTGTGTGAGTATATGTGTGTGTGAGTGTGTGTTTGTTTATGTATATGTGTATATGTGTTTGTTTGCAAAAATGTTTATTAAAATAGCGGGAATTATTTTCCTCCTGACTAGTTAGTGTTATTTTTATATTTTTCCTCTAATACCATCTTTTCTTCATTATTGGTGCAAGTAGTTATCCTTTCATGGAGCTTATCATACCAGCAATTACTAAGTCAGACAATCATTACAGTTAATTTTCATTCCACCTCATTATCCACCTATTATCATAGTTGACCTTAGTCCAGTAATCAATTGCATCTTTTCCCACCAATATCATCATGTCTTTTAATCTGCTCACCATATTCACGTTCAAACAACTGCGCACTTTTGTTTAATTTGTAACGTTCCAAATTCGTAAAATCGAAAATGGATTTTTAAAGATATAATCAGTTCTACTCGTAGTTGATATTAGCAACATTAAACATATACTCAGACACTTACCTTGATCTTTTTTCAACTGCAGAGCTAAAAAAACAAAATCATTCTTTCTGCAAGTTAACTTGACATCTTAATCCTTTTTGGCCACTGACCTATGATTGGATATCTCTTTCTAACTACATCAATTTGTCAAAGTAATTATTAAAATTCGCGTGTAAAACAGCACCAGACAAACACCTGGTATTAAGGCGAAATTATCTTATAGATATTCAACGCTTACGGTATTATTAAAGGATAAGAGTCCTCTTTAGCAAAGGACTAGCTTATTCTAAAAGGTTAAGCAAATCCTGGCAAAATTCAACACACCTGAATGGGAGAGAGGATGAAACTAACCTCAAAGCAGAATTTAATTATCAATTTAGCTGTCGGTTGGTTTCATAACACAACAACTTCCATATGTATTGTCCAACAATAGGACACACCCACATTCATTTTCCTATTGTTCGGTTGAGCTTCATCCACAATGTACAGTACGGAATTCATAACAATTACGTTACAATAATATAGTACACTCTGTCAAGCCACTTATGTGTATAAATTCGGAGTTTAACTTTTACCGAAATTTTGATGTTCAATGAGTTTTTTTCGTTACGCTTTTGATAGTTTGGCAAATGTTACGCAAATTTTTCTTGTGCATGGCGTTTAAAAAAAAATTGAAATAGTTGTCTCGCGACTGGCAAGTTTCTAGATATCTTTAAAGATATCCGAAAGTAAAACGGATTATTTTCGGTAACTTTAAACGTGACTATATAGTACATTATGAATTTGTGTCTGATATAATTCACTGTCAATATATCGATTCTAAATTACCATTCTACTACATGCATCTTTTCGTCATTATTCTACACTCATCGAGGATGTCCATGATAATTTATGCGTTGTGCGTTTGCCTGACTATAGGTTAGTGAAAACTACAAATTTGCAGTGGTTAGAAATGGCTGCATTGTTGTTACTGTTGTATATACAGTATATACAACTGAATATTCTCAGATGACATGTGAGTAAAACTAAGATAATGTTCCATGAAAATTAAAAGAAACAACAAATAATAGTAATGGACGAACCTCCTGAGTTTATTAATGAATATACGTACTTAGAACAGACAGCAAGTGTTTTCCCAGCACACGAGACCGAAATTAAAAGAAAGATAAGCATAGGATGGAGAGATTTTGGTAAACAAAATGAGATTATGGAAAGTAAATTGTCCCTTTCTCTAAAAGTAAAAGTATTCAATGAGATGGTCTTATCAGTTTTAACTTATGCATCAGAAACTTGGAGCCTTACTAAAGCAGTAGAACATATGCTAGTTATATCTCAGAGCTCCGGAAAGAATAATATTAGGTATAACAATAAGAGACCAAAAGAGCAACGTGCATACTAGAGCAAACTAAAGTTGAAGATATTTTAACATATAAGAAAGAGAAATGAACATGGGCAGGACAAATAATGAGAATGGCATCCAATAGATGGATATTACGAATAATAGAATAGGTCCTTAGAAGCAGGGGAAGAAAGAGAAGTCGAAGGCTTGATGAACTAAGAAAGTTTTCGGGAGTGAACTAGGATAGAAATACGATAAACAGACGAAAATGGAAGGGCATGCCTGAGCTCTTTTTTCTGCATTGGACTAGTAATGGGTGATGATATATATATATATATATATATATATATATATATATATATATATATATATATATATATATATATATATATATATATATATATATATATATATATATCATCAGCATCATCATCATCATAATCATCTTTCCCTAGGCCTATTGACAGAAAGGGCCTCAGTTAGATTTCACCAGTCGTCTCTAGCCATTCATGATCTGCTTCACGCTTCATAGTCCTCAGCCATGTAGGCCTTGGCCTTCCAACTCTTCGATTGCCTTGTGGAGTCTATTAATTGTTTGGTGAACTAATCTCTCTTGGGGAATGCGAAGAGCATCCCCAAACCATATCCATCTACCCCTCAACATGATCTCATCCATATATGGCACTCAAGTAATCTATCTTACAGTTTCATTTCTGATCCTTTCCAGCTATCTAACTCCCAATATTCCTCTGAGGGCTTACTAAATCTGTCGGAGATTGCTTCATTGCACATATACTGTATATACATATACACACACA
The DNA here is from genome assembly GCF_036898095.1 of Palaemon carinicauda. Taxonomy (NCBI): domain Eukaryota; kingdom Metazoa; phylum Arthropoda; class Malacostraca; order Decapoda; family Palaemonidae; genus Palaemon; species Palaemon carinicauda. The sequence goes on from NC_090732.1 coordinate 112,599,483, forward strand.
CACACACACACACACACACACATATATATATATATATATATATATATATATATATATATATATATATATATATATATATATATATATATATATATATATATATATATATATATATATATGTCATGGTCCCGTGTCTGGGCACCACAAATATATATTAAATATTACGGCTGGCAAGCTAAACAACCTCTCAAGTTCCAAACTCACCTGTGTGTTATTACATATATTTGTTATATTTGAATAATACCCGAACTCTGAGAAAATTGTATAACTCCCAGATGGCAATACATAAAAACATTGAATATCCAAAGGTCTATTAAGTAAACTCCAAACAACACTGGGTAATTATTAATAAAAACTATTCAAAACAACCTCTTACATCGATTTTTTAACATGGATGTGAGAGAGTTCTGTAACAAACACTGGTGATCGAAATAATACACTCTTTACAAAAATAGATATATTCTATAAAAATTAAAACACTTTGAAAGAATTTACATGAAAAAATAAATCACTTGAAATATTAAAAACTTAGTCTAAGACAAAAGGAATAATTACACTCTGAAAATTATATAAATCACTTGTTTCACTGGAAATTAAATTTTACACAATTATTTAGTCTTCATAACTTATTGAAATAGTTAATCTTTAACACTTAATGGATTAAACTCTTTAAGAAATTCTATAAAGTAACTGATAAACTTACAAATTTAAGCTCACACGGGGTAACCAGATAGCGATACAAATATGCTTCGCATTTCTTACTTGCACAGGGCTAGTTACAAAAATTTATATAACACCAACAAGCATAAGGACACAATGAATTGAAATCACCTATAAAGTCTTCAGTAACGTTTCAATACACTACACACGATGTATGTTGTATTTAAACTTATACACTTTGGAAAGGACACACTCGAGGCACTTGAGAGAGAGAGTATGAACTTTGGCTCTTTTAGAGGAAAGGCTGTTTCTCTTCTGCCCTACGCATCCCTAGGGGCACATATATATTGACTTAATGACTTCTAGATTATTCTAGGTCAGGAGGCTAGAAGCTTGGGGGCTGGCTCAGCGACGTCAGAGTTACGAACGATTGCCTATGAGGCGCCTACCAACTCACCAGCCAGACGACTCTCTCTCAGCTAGCTCCGCCCACCTTCGTCATCAAACAATAAAAAAAGATAAAGACTAACGCTAGGGTTTTCGAGAACCTTCCAAAACACGTGGCAAATATAAGAATTGCGTATTTTCTCACAAACATGACGCAATACCTTATGAAAACATAGAAAAGATAAATAAGCCCTCATTCATACCTCGTAGGGTCATATAGGACACTTAGACAGATTACATTAGACTTCGTAACAAAATAAGAGAAATAAAAAGTTAATTCTTAAAAATAACGTAAATTTACATATACAGACTTGAATGAAGAATACAATGAGATTAGGGATGAAATTTTTACGTAATTTACATACGAAACTTACACCTACATGAGAGGAACTCACCTTAAGAGCTGGCTATTCACCTCTTAAATACACAAATTAAATATATAAATAAAATACTTACTTTACAGTAGACCAGCTTTGTAAGAATATATATACAGAATATATATATATATATATATATATATATATATATATATATATATATATATATATATATATATATATATATATATATATATATATATATATATATATATATATATATATATATATATATATATATATATATATATATACAGTATATATATATATATATATATATATATATATATATATATATATATATATATATATATATATATACATATATATATATATATATATATATAATATATATATATATATATATATATATATATATATATATATATATATATATATATATATATATATATATATATATATGTGTGTGTGTGTATATGGATAAATATCAACACAACATCGTGCTCAAATAGAAATAAATTTCTACCTCATACTTGGGATCGAACCCTAGCCCCTTCTAATGAAAGGCCAGGTCGCTTCCAACCATGCCACGCACGAGAAGCCATAAAAGAAGTCAGAACCTAACTGCTTCTTCTATGGCCTCTCGTGGCATGGTTGGAAGCCCTAGCCTTTCATTAGAAGGGGCTAGGGTTCGATCCCAAATATGAGGTAGAAATTTATTTCTATTTGAGCATGATGTTGTGTTGATATTTATCCATATTGACTCATTAGGGGTAATTTGAATGAATTACTATCAACTGTGTCACGTAGTGGGTCGGGAAGTCGGGGAAAACTCGCTGGTAAGAGACATGTCTCGCCAGGTAAATCCTGAGCTGCAGATTAGCAGTTAAGTTCCGACTTCTTTTGTGGCTTCTCGTGGATTGGTTGGAAGCGACCTGGCCTTTCATTAAAAGGGGCTAGGGTTCGATCCAAGTAAGAGGTAGAAATTTATATATATATATATATATATATATATATATATATATATATATATATATATATATATATATATATATATATATATATATATATATATATATGATGAATGTTGTTTATTCTGGAGAGCCTCAAATTTACTAAAAGGCAATTGGAAGTAGAATCTTCAACACTAATCATATTTATTTCGATTAACCGAGCTTTTAGGAAATCATATTTCCCCTCATCATGTATAGACTATCGGTTAGATCAGCAAAATTCAATTTTTGAGGTAAGAATCATAATAACTACCTTTGAAATAAGATGAATGATATCATTAAGACAAAAAAGGCAGATGCAGTGATTGAATCAATTGATTATAGAAATGACCTGAAATGGTATAAAAGAATGTACATAACACAACAGCGTAAGAGCAAAAGAACAAAAAACACCTTGGGTAAGTAACTTACTGTTTATGGTAAAATCTTAGACTAGAAATAAAATGGTGAGTTTTAACGACGGTTTGTTTACGCGGGGGTCAAAAGACTATTTTGCAAAGATCTTTAAAGCAATATGTAAAAGGAACAGAGGTAGTGATTTAGAGCTGAGGATAATGGGTCCTACTAAAAAGCGCCCATGAGCGCCCTGAGCGTTCGGGAAAGTTTAAAGCGCCCGGGGGGAAAATAAATAGTGCTCGGGAGAAATATAATGCGCCCGGGAGCAGGGTTGTTAGATTCACGATGGCTTTCCTCGCAAAATTCGTTGAATTTTCCGGGCAAATTCGGCCAGTTCATTCAGTGAAATCGGCCAAACTCTATAGCAACACTGATACAGAGACATTGTATGTATACAGAAGGGGATCCCACAGCTGTCAATTTTTCATCATTCCAGAAAAGTCAGATTTTAGATAAAAGAATAATACTGGATTAACGAAAACAAACCAGGACTTAGATTTAAACTTTGACCTTTGATGCAGGAGTTTAAAAAGGATTCAATATTCTTCTGGGTATAGTAATTTACATGGATTAATTTACTCGTCTCTGACTATCCAATTTCATGAATAGATCCTAACTAGTGGGAGGCCAAGGCCACCTTATGCTGTTTTATTCTAACTGAATACATATGAATGCTTGGCGGAATTAGAATAAGTTACAATCTGAACAAGGAATACTATATACTATATTATTATCATTTCCAGAAATATTCTTAATTAAAATTTTTTTTAAAGTACAATTATATTTAAACACTACCTTAATATCTAGTTGGTTCAAAAGGAATATGACATCTAAAACAATCGTGAAATGGTAAACAAAGTAAATTATTAATTGTCTCTTCTCTCTCTACTTTTTTTTTTAGCCCTATTCATATAGTTTTATAGAAAATATTTGGGATAGTAGAGATTAGTAGTAATTTCTTCAATTTTAGTGAACTCATAATCTGTGTACTGAGGGCTACATATTCTAAATACCCTAACGTACATGGAGAAAAAAACCTAATACTTTATATCTTTAGAGTGGCCAGAGTAGAAATGTAGATATGAAACGTTGTTGGTATGGTTTCTATATATAGAAAACTTAAATGTATCTGCTTGTCTAACTATCAAAAAGTCTGTGCATTAATAAGTTTAAGTTTTGTTTTAATGGAGATTAACATGAACAAGTTTTTGATATGCATGCTAATCCTTTGTCCCCTCTTTTATCCTACGTCTGTATGTATATATATATATATATATATATATATATATATATATATATATATATATATATATATATATATATATATATATATATATATATATATATATATATATCATAGTAGAGTAGAACCCTACCCTTTCAAATGAAATTCCAGATCGCTTCCACCAACCATTCCACCAGAGGCTCAAAAGAAGTCTAGTGGCATGGTAGGAAGCGACCTGGCCTTTCATTTGAATGGGCTAGGGTACGATCCCAGTATGAGATAGAAATCTATTTCTATTTGGGCACGATATTGTGTTGATTTTCATCCATATTGACTCATTAGGGGTAATTCGAATTTAAAGCAATCAATTGTGTCCCCTGATGGGCCAGAAAGTCGGAAAATAAATCGTTGATAAGAGACTGATGTCTCGCCAGGTAAATCCTGAATTGCAGTTAGCAGTTAGATTCCTGCTTATTTTTAGTCTCTGGTGACATGGTTGGAAGCGACCTGGCCTTTCATTCGAAGGGGCTAGGGTTCGATCACATTATGATATAGATTTTTTTTTTCTATTTGAGCACAATATTGTGTTGTTTTTAATTTATATTGACTCATTAGGGGTAATTCGAATTAAAATCTATCAATTGTGTCACCTGGTGGGCAGGTAAGTCGGGGAAAACTCGCTGGTAAGAGACTGATGTCTCGCCAGGTATTGTGTTGATTTTCATCTATATATATACATACATACATATATATATATATATATATATATATATATATATATATATATATATATATATATATATATATATATATATATATATATATATATATACATATATATATATATATATATACATATATATATATATATATATATATATATATATATATATATATATATATATATATATATGTATATATATATATATATATATATATATATATATATATATATATATATATAAATATATGTGTGTGTATTTTTTTCTAGATTCATTCCTTCTGTGTGGTATCCATAATATTTACTATTGCAAATAAGAAAAGGACAGTTTCCCATATTTAGACTTACAAGCACATAGATATAAGTTTCCATATATATATAAAGCCTACCAATAAGTTTCTGAATTCAAGACCACATATAATTCTATATAAACAAATCTTTTAAGTCTTTAATTTCATTCATTATTTCTTTTATAATTTCAATGTCAAATACCAATAACTTTTCGTATTTAAAACCACATATAATTTTATATAAACAAGTCTTTTAGGTCTTACCTTTGAATAATTTTTCAATTTTTTATTAACGTGGTATTTTCCCCAATTGTATGGGTTAAACACGGTTGCCTTCGTTTTGAAGGCAAATTTTAAGGCTTTTTACATTCCAGGGCGCTCTCGGGCGCTTTAAGGAGAATTGTTTTCTGAAATATGACTCGAGGGAAGGTGGAATTTTGAAAATAGAATAATTAATAGGTTGCTTCCTTTCATGAAAGGGATTTCGGAAGAAAAGAAAAATAACTTTCATTCATTATACAGTACATTCAGTTCGACAAAAGCCACTAAATTATATTTGAGACAATTATACAAACAATAAAATTGAGGATCACATCAAATCTAGTATTATTATCATTATTATCATCATTTTTATTATTATTATTATTATTATTATTATTATTATTATTATTATTATTATTATTATTATTATTATTATTATTATTATTATTAGATAACTACAATTGGTTCAACTACCCGATTAAGATCATTCCACAACTTAGTCACAGCTGGAATAAAACTGCTAGAATACTGTGTGGTATTGAACTTAATGATGGAGAAGGTCTGACAATTAGAAGTAACTGCATGCTTAGTATTACGAACAGGATGTAACTGTCCGGGAAAATCTGAATGCAAAGGATGATCA
>NC_090732.1:112620476-112632976 GCF_036898095.1 Palaemon carinicauda
CGCATTTGGATATAATTTTCATAACAGTGAAATACCGAATTTGATAACTATTCTCTTGGACAAAATAAAAACATTCGCTGGTTCTGCTAATATTTTTAACAATGTAGTATATTTTTGCTACATCAGAAATTTTTATTGTTTAACAATTATACTTTTATACTGTTTTTCTATTTTGATATTTAAAGTAATACCATTACGAATAGGAGTATACTCTGCAGACACTTTATTTGATAATTACACAGTTACCCCCATAGCAAATATTTCGACACCTAACACAACTTTCCTTTTCCCTGATAAATCCATCTTCCATGAGGTGTACCCTTTGTTTTACTTCTGTCAGGCCTAGACTACGTAAGGTAATGTAGATGACCATATATAAAGCCTTAGTAAGAAAAGGTCTAAATAATATCCCTAAGTAGTCTACTCTCTCTCTCTCTCTCTCTCTCTCTCTCTCTCTCTCTCTCTCTCTCTCTCTCTCTATCCTTGTTTGAAACGTAAACTGTAAACTTAAGCGCTTTTTGTATAGCTTTCATATACTTATTTAATACCAAAGGCATAATTTAAGCGCTAAATCGTTTATATATATACAGTATATATATATATATATATATATATATATATATATATATATATATATATATATATATATATATATATATATGTGTGTGTGTGTGGGTGTGTGTATACATATATGTATATATATATATGCACCAGTATATATATATATATATATATATATATATATATATATATATATATATATATATATATATATATATATATATATGTATGTATATATATATATATATATATATATATATATATATATATATATATACATATATATATATATATATATATATATATATATATATAATTAGATATATAAACATATATATATATATATATATATATATATATATATATATATATATATATATATATATACATAGCATATACAGTATATGTATATGCACATTAACACCTAAATATATATATATATATATATATATATATATATATATATATATATATATATATATATATATATATATGTGTGTGTGTGTGTGTGTGTGTGTATGTATATGTATATATGTATGTATGTATATATGTATATATATTCATGTATGGTCTAACCAGTATCAACTTATGGATCACAAATTCAGAGCCTTACTAAAGCCTTAGAGACAGAAAAATAGCAACATGAATACGAGAGCAAACTAAAGTAGAGGATATTCTAACAACACGAAAGAAAAAGAAATGAACAATGGCAGCACATATAATGAGAATGACAGATGCTAGATGGACATTAAGAAAAACAGAATTGATTGCTAGAGATTGCAAAAGAGGCAGAGGAAGGAGGAGAAGACGATGGATAGACGAATAAAGAAAGTTTGCGGGTGAGGACTGGCATAGAAAGACCATTACCACACGCAAGTGGAAATGCATACCGAGGATTTTGTTCTGCAGTCGACTATATATATATATATATATATATATATATATATATATATATATATATATATATATATATATATATATATATATATATATATATATATATATATATATATATGTGTGTGTGTGTGTGTGTGTGTGTGTGTGTGTGTGTGTGTGTAGGTAAATAGATATATAGATATATTATATGTGCGTGTGTGTGTTGAAAAGGTTTCAATATTACGTGTTTATAATTTTCTATACTTTTAACTATATATATAAATCTGAAATTGTTGCTTGTCAGTCCTTCAATGTGTAGTGTAATGAACTTACGAATTGTGTTTTTAAGAACCATTTCGAGGACTAAGCAACAGGCAATCCAAACTTGAAGAATTCTAATAGGCCTATGTGAGACTGAAAACTAAAAAATAGCGAATATTAAAAAAAAATTCAGGATCATTTTCTCTTAATTAAAATAGGAAAGAAATTGACTACTAAATACCAAGTAACTTCTGTGATGATTCCTTCATTGGTAATGAGATTCTAAGAAGTCATATAAGGTTTAGCGAATTTTCATTCCTTATCAGTAAATCCTATAGATTTCATAGATATGCCAATGATAGCCCTAAGGGTTTATCATCTGAAGCCAGCCATATAGTTTACAAACATTTAGGGAACCATACATGGCTTCTGATAATATATTTTGTTCTTATATGAACACAAATGAAAAGACTAATATCAGTAATTTACCTCACCTGGTCCATCTTGCAGGTCGTAAACGTTGATTTCGATCGCATTCCAGACGAGGGAGAGATGCTCATTAGAGGAGTCGGCCATTTTGCGAAATCTAAAGCTCCTTCCTTCCAGCCTGACATGCCAGGTAGCTCTATCAGTTAAAGACTCATTAGTTCGGAAGCCAATTATCTCATTTGAGTAAACTTAGGAGCGTGGTATCACGCACAGCAATCTTCGCCTGAAGGTAACCTATAACAGGTCAAATGAGAGTCCAAATGGATCGCAGACCCCTTATTTGCCGATGCAATCTGGTCTGGCCGTTAATATGCCCTTGCCGATAGGGCGCTGTTTGCTACCTTTTCCAGGAGGCTTTAATTAAATTACCTAGTCAAAATATTGCTCTTTTCCTATACCTACTGTGATTTCCATTTGTATTACGATAGACTTGTGAGGAAGATACAGGCAAGCGTGTCAGTTCGAAAAAAATGGCAAGATTTTTTTCCAGGAATATTATAGCTTGCTGGTTACACTGCGTCAGATTTTACAGCAACAATGAGATATTTTCTTACAAAATGCATAATATTTACGGATTGATGTTAGATTTTTCTGTTAAATGTTGTTTGAAGTGTGTATTTACAAAAAATTAATACAAACATCATCAAGTGAGATTGAAATTAACTTGCTTATATTCCCGTATGTCTTTTTAGTAAGGTTTCATCATGATATCGGAAAGAAACTCTCTTTTATCTTAAAGCAAAGGGATTACCTAAACCATATTAAAGTGTTAAGTGGATTAAGTACGACAGTTTTAAAGATATTAGGTAACTTTACAGTCAATTGAATTGAACAATGATTGATTTTACAATATGTCGGGATTACACTATGATACTTATTATGGACTTTTTTTTTTTATCAAGTAGTCTCTGGTTGGAACTGGTGCCTTATTTGCACAAAGTTTGCATACCTAACTATTTATCTGTCAATCTATATGCCTATCTATCACTGTATAATTATGATTATATTTATACACATACGTACACACACACACACACACACACATATATATATAATATATATATATATATATATATATATATATATATATATATATATATATATATATATATATATATATATATATGTATATATATATATATTATTTATATGTATATATATATATATATATATATATATATATATATATATATATATATGTGTGTGTGTGTGTGTGTGTGTGTGTGTGTGTATGCAGTATAAGCATACTCTATACAAACACGTCCAGTTCTATAATCATGTCATAATGAAAAGTCCGTATAGGTGAACGTGAAAACTTTATTTTTTTCCTGATTCCATGATACCAGCTGTAGTCTACTCCAGTGTAATAGGCAGAACGGATTTTTGTAAATCTCGAGTGACTGATAAGAATCAACTGACATCATAAAATGCCAGTCACTGACTTTTTAGTTGGAAAGTACTGGAGAGTACCCTCAGGTAGCCTCGGAATGATTGGAGGTATGAGGTGTATGATCTGTAAGAGATGTAGAGAGGATAATGGATGCCAAGACCACTAAATTTTATTCGTTTTCCCTAGAGTTGCATAAAATATCATGTACAATTCTACAAACTTACTATACTTATAAGAAGAAAATGTTACTAACATTAATTTCATCATCAAATTATAAATCAAAGTTATTCCCCTAGATGTATCAATCTCCACAAAATAGCCGTTTAAAATTTTGAAATCTTAAGAATCATGCAAAAAAGGGTGGCCTATGGCTATCTGGATATTTTAATGACTAGGCACAGGAAAAAAAAAAAAAAAAAAGATATGACGACTGCTATTCTTCTCTCCCTGACACAGTATTCTGAAAATTTACCGCTGTCCTTTTTTAATCAATAATAATTTCTACTTCAAAAAATAATAAGAAATTTCTCTAAATGTAAAACCTTACCTTAAATCCATTGGTTTTAAACAATCTTAAATGCCACAAAATATTACGTAGCACAATTGAAATATGAATGCTATATGATGCATTGCTACGCTCAAGTAATGACGAGTATTTCGAAGAGACAGTTTTGAAGAATATTTTGCTAAAAAAGTACTCATATTGTAGAGGCAGTTTTGGAGAAACAACATTTTTTGGGGGGCACAGTGATTGTGGAAAGAAACCCTTCAGGAGGTAAAAATTGTGGCTAGAGCGACTTTGATGGTGGAAAACAAACGCTTCAGAGACCTTAGTACAAAAAAGAAAAAAAAAAAAAAAAAAAAAAGAATTTTGGAAGGCACAGATGGGCAGAATATAGTTCTAAAATCATCTGTGATGAAAAGCATATAATATGAATGAGATCAGCTGCCGTTATGCAACAAGAAGAGCGGGGCAGCAATGAGCCAACAGAAGGTAATTGGCCTATCAATCTAGTGGGACATGACGCTGATGTTGCTGCCTTTTCCAGCTCTCTTCCGAAGAGTGGTATTTTGCAGCTGCCCGACCTCTTCTTTTTGATTTAGTATGGCTTGACCATGACAGAGCGATTCGTGTTTTATGTAATAATGAAGCTTCGCTGAATATCTATTTGAAGTAAACTTACTCAATATAGTCATGAAAATACTTGAAAAAGTTCCTAAGTTCGGGGCTTTCGGGCTGATCTCTCTCTCTCTCTCTCTCTCTCTCTCTCTCTCTCTCTCTCTCTCTCTCTCTCTCCTTCGTCTTGAGAATTCATCAACCCCCTATCTATAGACGTTGGTGATGAATACTTCATGTAATACCAGTTTATAAAAATGAACCATTCAGTCAATTAATATTCAGAATTATCTTCTTTCATTCCAATCTGTGTAAAAGCTTACAGCTAAACCAGACAATCTCCTTCAGATAAAACTCCGTGTAATGTTTATCAGTGTCTAGTGCCAATTGTGACTGATTTCTGCATTGACATGCGAGCCTCATTCTATATATTCATCACCACCAAGCAGATAACTGTCCCCTCCTCAGGATGATGATGACTCCCTTTCGCTTAGAAAGCCAAAGGAAATGAAGGTATCACTAAACCTAAAACAAAGCCAAAAGGAAATCATATTATATTAGAAAGGACCCTTCATGGTCTCGTACTAAAATATTCCCAGTGTTTAGATTACAGACAATACACTTGAAATTAAAACTTGTGAAAAACGCTTCACGTAATAAACACACCTGATGAATAGTTTTTTTCACATCATACATTAAGTAAACGGTTAGAACGGATCATTCAGAGCCAATTACATAGGTAATTGATTATCATAAATGTATAATATATATTAGGGAAGTAATTATTGTAAATGCATCATACACTGTATAAGGTAAAATTTTACAGCATTTGAATATATTACAAATGAAGTTTCAATCCTGTGAAAATCAAATTTTCCAGTGAAACGCAAAAAGTGCTATAGTTTTTCCACAGTAAGAGTCGTGAAAAAAAAAAATAAAAAAAAAAAACCTTCAAGTTATCAAAAGTGGAAAACAGACATCAGTGGGAGAACGAGACCACCTCCAAAGCCACGGTTTCTAATTGGGAGTGTAGAATCCTGATGTTTTTCCCGCTCTTCCTCTCTGTTCCTTTCGCTTACTCCTTCCTCAGCATTCACGCCGCTGGGTATCCAACCCTGAAATCTCAACCGTAGAAGGCAGTTGTCCTTCGAGTTCGATACACCTTGTTAGGGTGACGTCATGGCCTGGCTAATCCCCCTACACACTTCTGCATATGGTCTGCAGTTAGGAGGTTCACCATTTTCCAATTCGTCTCCATCTGTCGTTCAACCCGAAAATGGAGGGTCATTTTATCTCTGTCACCAAAGGCGTGTGTATAAGGAAAGTCATCTGAAATGAAGGGCACTTTACAAAAGAGAGATATGCGTGTATGGTTCAAAAGATTCAGGTAATGGGATGTCCTTGTACGTTTGCTGAAATATTTTAAAAGAAACATTACTTTTGGCTTTGTGCTAATAGCACTAAAAACACCCATACACATATATGTGAATGCTGTAAGTACATGAAATGTTTTGGAAAAGCTCCTTCGATTCTGCATCGATTCGGTAAATATTAATCACGTATTTTATGTTTGAGAATACGCATGCGCATATCGAACATGATAAAATATACGCATAGATGAATACTGATTCATTTATACATCCATTTACGAACAGACACTACCATCTAAGTGTAAGCGAAAACACACATGAATTTGTTTATGAAAAGCACTCATCCCTTACCTCGACACCTACTACAAAATAATCAGGTTCTTCACACCTCTTTTATCCTGAGCTGTTACCAGCGCGAAAAGAAAGAAAAAAAAAACGATGGAAAAGAGCGCTTGGAGAGAGGTGGGAACTGAGATAAGAGAATAAAAAGTAGAAATTTCTAAAATGGGCAAGAGAGCATTGAGAAAAATTGGAGGGCTGGAATTAGAAAAGTAGGGAGTAAAGGTGATAAGAGAATACGAAGGAAGAGTGAATAATAGGTGATCTGGGGAGAGAGAAAGAAGTAAAGTAACAGTAATTTGATAAAAAAAAAAAGACTAGGAGGAGGGCAGAAATAAAGGAAGAAGGGTAATAGGTTTGCTGGAAGCGAGGGAAGGAAAGAGAAAAGGAAGACTATTAGAAATTATGGCGAGAGAGTATGCCGAAGTTTGAAAAAGATATAGAATAAAGGGTGAAAGGAAACATTGAAGAACGGATGGAAAGAGCAACTGAGGTGAGAAGAAAAAATGTAACGAGATAAAGGTAAAATGAAGAAAGCGGATGCTGAGGTAGAGAAAACAAAAATAATCTGATACGGCATCCACTACAACCAAGGTCTCTTCTCTCTCTCTCTCTCTCTCATCTCTCTCTCTCTCTCTCTCTCTCTCTCTCTCTCTCGTACTCTTATTCCTTTCTCAAAGATCTCTTCTTCGACTCCACCCGTGATGTTAAGCCACCCCGCCCTACACACCGTATAGAATATCCTCTCAGAAGATAGTACTCTCTCTCTCTCTCTCTCTCTCTCTCTCTCTCTCTCTCTCTCTCTCTCTCTCTCTCTCTCTCTCTCTCTCTCGCATTCTCTTTTCGCCGATATTCAACAAACTATATCTCGCCATCTCTGGCACGTATACCCTATGTTTTTTTTTTTTGTTTTTTTTATATTTTTAGCAAATTACTGTGATATTTACTAACTCATTTATTCACCTATGAATTTCTCTCAATGTTCAAAATCCTCTCAATGGTGTACGAGCCTTTCCTCTTAATTAGCATTCGGCTAACTGATGTGCTATCTGTGTCTTCCACTTTGCATAATATTCCATTATTTCGTCTCATCGTTAAGCCATTTCATTCCTCACCTTTCTTGTGCGTCTCACATCCCCTACGAAATCAGCCAAGCCCCACACATCAAATTGGCGCCTTCCATATTCAAGCACAGATGCCTATCTACTCTAGTGGTGGCTAGTTTCCATACACCTTTTGGGCCTACCCACGACACGCCCAAAGACGATGATAACAACGAAGGAAGCGATGATGAGGTTCTCCTAAGATTCCTCGTTTTCAGAAGAGTGGTTTGAATGGGGAGGAAGAATTGTAAGCTTCCAACTACTATGTGCTATATTTGCAAACATTAATATTAGCTTTATGCAACTCAGATGACGTGAATTAAAAGTATGTCAAGGAAATGCACGCTATATAGATACAATGCAGAAAATACTACGTTTATGACTTTAGAATCATTACTTTTTATTAAATGTGGTAATTTTACAACATTTTAGAGCATCATTTATGTTCATGTCTGACACACAAAATAGTAAAATGAATAATTCACTGAAATATCGGTAACATTTCCAAGCCATATCATTTCATTATCAAAGCTTTAGAAATGAAAATGAATCCTTACTAGTAACAAAACACTACATAACTTGGGACCAAATGGACTTATTGAATATGCCCTCACAAGAAGTAATGAAAAAAAAGGTGTAATCCATTTAGGTGTAATCCATCAGAATCTCCAAATGAAATATTAATCAAATAGCAAAATTCATGTGCTATCAGAGAATTTTGTAGAGCATTTACCTAAACGTCTTCCTATTACTTGATTTATGCATAATTAAGGCCCATAATCACTTTGCAAGTTAAGAGTAATTACCAGTATTTGGCTTATACTTAATCAAAATCCATCTTATTTTTGTGTTTCAAAGAGGTAATGGTAATGGTAAAGAGACGTTATATACACCGAAATAAGGACCAATATAAGCACAAATTATGATTGGCTTCAGCATTGGCAAATAACTTTTAGCTTTAGTTCTGGTCAAACCCTATTACAATTAGGTGCTGGTTACAGTTCATTAATGTCCAATAACAATAATTTTGATAATTTCGTGAATAATAATTTCTATAATAATACTAATTTTAATAAATGTAGTAACTGACTAAGCACGTAGGTATTGGATAAGCTCAAAGAATGGACACAGCTCCCAAATGCAGATTCCCCGAGTAAACGTTATCTATGGTCGTAGTAACGGGAAAACCGCTCATGCATTATATTGCACTTCATCATGTAATATCGGGTAAGAAAAACGACTGTAATGCAACCGACGTACAAAGACATTACATACAGTAAGGCTTCACTGATAACAATTTTACACACTAGCATATCGTGTTTGGATCATGGCTAATGTAAACAGACCTTACATAGGGCGTGACCACAAAGAACTCATTCGTAATTTTATTTCCATTTTTTATACTAAACCCTTTCGTTTCTAATCATAAGATCAGCTTGGTCTTATTTTTCAAGACAAAATATGACTAATTTACTTCAGAGAGAGAGAGAGAGAGAGAGAGAGAGAGAGAGAGAGAGAGAGAGGAGAGAGAGAGAGAGCAATCAGTTCTTGAAACAGGTGGGGAAGGATGGGCAATCAATTCTTGGAAAGAGAGAGAAGGAAAAAAGAAGTACAACCATCTTTTCTAAGAAATAGAAACAAATACAACCTTATTTCGAAAATATTACCAATGAAATACAGAACAATGAAGCGCAGAGAGAGAGAGAGAGAGAGAGAGAGAGAGAGGGAGAGAGAGAGAGAGAGGGGGGGGGGGAGGTGAATAGGTTTGTAGCGCGGCGTGGTCATTCTACTTCATGTTAAACCACTACTATTACCGGCAGTTACCCGCCTTAAATGATATAATAGTTTATTTACGATATTCACTAAATGATTTTCGGTTAGGCTTGCTTACAAGAATCTACTCGAGAAATAACAAGGGCCAGCCACCTGGGACATTCTCACTCTTGCAAGGTTGTGTCTCGTTTTTCCTCTTCTGATCCAGTCGTACATAAGAGGCATAGTACATTTAGCTAAACAAAGAAAAAATCTTACCATGATTAGAACAAACGTTTGCATTTTTAGTCTCCAAGATATACTGTACATGATATATGGGAATAAAGTCTCTTGGTATAAAGATTCGTTTGTGTGTTGTTTGTCATGGTGATGTTTAACGTATTTGACTGTCCGTGGCGATGAACTGGATTTTTATTTCTAATAAAAGAAAATTAGGCTCCTTCGTATTTCTTTACTCACTTTCTTTAGTCTTCTGTCACTTTATTTAGTCAAATGTCCTCCTTTCGTTTCGAAAATAACGAAGTAAAACATCTAAGCAATGTAACTAGCAATTCATTGAATGATTTCAAGTTGCATGCTGCTGTATTCATAATTATGTTTTGGTTACTCAAAAGGGGATAGGACATCAGATTTAAGGTTAAGCTCATCATGTTTGTAACCCAGATTTTGGCATAGGATGTCATAGGATTTTGGCTCTCTCCACTTAAATAGTAGATATCACACATTCAATATTACGCTCTCCCGATTATCCTGCTGTTGAAAGCCATGAACTATAATTTTCTCTTCATTTAATATTGTTCATGTTACATTTTAACAATTCTTTGATGAAATGAATTGAGCATTACTTCGATCGTTTCAATCAATACCTTCTCCCCAAATCAAACAAATTTTTATATATACAGCATGCAGGGAAACTCCTTTTGATAACCTATAGGATATTGCTAATAATAATATTTGGATGCTATATAAATTAGGAGCATTGTTTGCTTAAGATAACTTGAACTTATTGCTTTCGTTTTCTAACTCATAATAAGTACATGCGAGGAGAGAACTCAGATATAATAGAGAGAAACCTACGAAAGTCTTGAAATTTAGTTGTGAACATGCGAAGGTAAACAACAGCAAATGACCATAAATTACCATAACAAACGCAATTAGTCGGCCGTAGGACACAGTTACGTAGGTAAAGGTAATGTAATTGAGGTAGAGGTTCTGACTAGTCACTCTTTCTCTCTCAACTTCCCTCCTATCCAATGTTCATGTAGAAAACCTCAACTTAAGTGATGTTGGGGTAGGCAAGGTTAGGGGATCAGTGGTCATCATTTGTGTACTCGTTATCTTAAAGAAAGTAGTGAGTTAATATTCAGTAAAGAGATGAGGACGAGTGTGGAAAAAAGTGAAGAGGGAAGCAGAAAATTGAGCTTATCTATCTTCATTTTTTGTTGGCCTTGTTAGGTCTTCAATTTGTTAATTTAAGCCTAAGGATGTTGTGTAGGACGATGCTTTTTATAAAAGCCAGATTCATCGCGTCCAAACAGATGGTTTCGACTCAATAAAGTTTTATTTTTTTTCTTCTAGCTGTTGGTGTTCTTGTCAATATGATGTTAGCAGTAGTAGCAGTAATTGTTTTGAGCTACAAGTGCAACTTTCATTATACAAATGAAAAATGTAAACGTTTTTGTTAAGTAGTAGGAATGGGAAACAATGGATAGTGTAATGGTGAGGAAAACCTCTCAAGACTGAAAAGCGATTGGCTATCTCACGAAGAAATCTTTGAAGGAAATGCTAATAAGGAGATAAGTTTATACGCTTCATGAAACATAAATCAGGTTCAGATGGAGGCCTCCTAACTCCCATGATGAGTTTAGACCGCCATATATTACAAAAATGTTCCCTGTGATTGATGTGAATTTCATCTTTTACTTGTTCGATGCTCGTGGGAGGATATCTCCTTGCCATTTGTTTCAACACGTATTACAATATTACAACCTATAAACACACATTCACACTCACACACAGATATCCAGGAAATAGATTCGTCTGTTTATCGTTAAAGACTACAGTATATTGAAATTTCTTTCCTTTTCTCATCAACAAATAAAGGGACGTGGTTTCTCATAACAGTATAAAAAAGGCTTTATAATATCTTTTTGTTCATATATATATATATATATATATATATATATATATTTATATATATATATATATATATATATATATATATATATTAAATTAATGAGAACTTTTATGTTCTCTCGACCTCTGATCTGAACCCAATCTTTGTGTGGGACATTATATCCTGTCTCTGAAGATGAAGTACCTATTTTAGCCTTCCATTCTCACACCTATCCTCCCGCTGTCTGTCGGGCAATTATATACCGAGGCCTTCAGCCAAGTCCTCTATTCCCTGACTTATAGGAGCATAGATAATACTTCCATTTCTCTTCCCTGCGTGAAACGGCTACCAGTCCTCACCTGTAGGTAATAATTAGCACATAAATTATACGCCGTTTTTGATGGACGGGATTAAGACCCTCGTGGGTTTTAGTTTTCCTTTTCTGCGTGTGGTCATTAAGTTCTACTTTCGGGAACAAAACTAATTCTCTTTTGTAAATGAAGGCGCATTCCTCTTTTGCATATGAAAATGGAAATTACAAATAAAAAGGGAGAGTTCTACTCCTATTTTATTTTTTGAGAACCATTATAAATAGATATAACAATTAAAAAGTTATAATTCATATATTCATATACTTTTTTTCAGATAAGCCATAAATAACCTTTATTATCGAATCTACTCTGCCGCGGGATCACAGACTAATAGGGAAATCCCTTTTATCATTAATATTTCTGACCGGCCAAGGATTCTAATCTTAGCACCGATTGAACTATTCGGGTCTTTTAAAACACAAGTGTTAGTATATATACACACATATATCCATATAATTATACACTTATATACACAATTCATATATACTTATATATCCTGTATAATATACGCACGCATATATATATATATATATATAGAGAGAGAGAGAGAGAGAGAGAGAGAGAGAGAGAGATTCATGGATTTATAGAGAGAGATTACATATACTGTACGTATATATATATATATATATATATAAATATATATATATATATATATAATATATATATATATATATATATATATATTTATATATATATAAATATATATATATATATATATATATATACATGTATTT
>NC_090732.1:112640476-112647976 GCF_036898095.1 Palaemon carinicauda
AATGGGATCGTACTTTTCCATTATTATTTTTTTTTACTTTGGATGATCTCCAAATATTACAAAATTTTCCATTATTATCCTTCCATTCATACATACAAAGATGAGTAATATAGCACGACTGACCTTTCATTTGTTCAACTGTTTAAATATATATTTCAAATATATGTGGTAATTTCCATCTTATTTGTAAATTTTGAAAATGGTAAGAAATACATTCTTTTAAAGTATTTTGGATCGTTTGATCTGCTTGGATGTTGTTGACATTGTGCAATTGTAGTACAATCAACAACAAAAACAACAACAACAAATAGATCCATCTCTAGTCCACTGCAGAACAAAGGACTCAGACATGTCAATTCATGTCTAAGGTTTGGTCAGTTTTCATCACCACGCTCCTAGTCAGTGCGGATCGGAGATAGTAGGAGATTTTCGTCTCATCGTTCACAGCAAACCAACCTAGTCGGGGTGATCCTGACTAGTACAGGTTAGCTGATCATGACGATTCGGAAACCCCTTTGCCACGTTAGGTTATCCCACTTCGGAAAGGGGTAGTGCATTCATAGCATCTTTAATCAAGCTAGAGGGTCAGTTCCTCGACTGCTCTAGTTCCCAGTGGATTCCCACGTAAAATGGAAAGTATACTTTTCATGAGAAAACGTAATTATCAACAAAGTTCCATATATATATATATATATATATATATATATATATATATATATATATATATATATATATATATATATATATATATATATATAAAAACATTCATTTTCCTTAAGTGATTTCAATTTTGGAATTTAACATAACAAATTTATAATTATTTGATATCGATGCTTTCCTTCATTACTGTTTTAACTCATATTTTCTTTATATGAAAGTCATCAAAATCCATCGGAAGCTTTGCTATGGAAGTTCATAGCCTGTCGGCTTCTCCCATAAGTACACGCTTATTATAAATAACAATATTAAAAATGTTGTGGTAAATCATGTCTGACAGGTCTGACTTAAAATATTCTAATTTATATGCGACGATGCAACTCTTCCCGGTTGATTATTTTAATTACTAGTAATTCCATGTAATGAGATTTTCAACATTTCTCACTCTTGAATGCTGTCCGAAAATAGTTTGTAATTTATGAAGTTACATATAATTTAGATGCAAGTGTTATATGCAGATGCGTTTGGTAATTTGATGGAACTGACGAAGGTATAATTGCTTTTTCACCCCATGAGATGGGTGAGGGTGTGATCAAAACGTCCGTAACTAGAGTAGTAATCACTGTTTACGACTCCCATATTAGTAATTGGGCAATTATACAGTAAAGCCATTTTCGTTGTGTCGTTGATGTCATTTGGAGAGGGACTGATTCGAGTTATGAAAGAGCAATGCACTTACGCTATTATCAGGTCTACATTACGAATTAGGTAAGAGGGAAAGATTAAGTCTGTAAATACAAACACAAGCATGCTCATATAGGTATGACTACTCTTGAATATGCGTATATATGAACATTGATATAAATTTTCTGAAACCTGTGATAAACAGTAATGAGTTCACTTCGTTTCTTAAAATGAGTTATTCCTAATTTCTTCTTGGTGTTAATTTCATGTTTCATTACTAATAACTAACGTTGTCCTTATCGAATGTAGAAATAAGTAATGTATATCTTTTATTGTATACTTTTGTGTCTATCTTTAGACTGAAAATAATGCCAGAAAGCAAGAAAATGTCGTATAAATAAAATGATCAGTATATTAACAAAAGTTTTTATACACTTGATAATATACATACATACATATATATATATATATATATATATATATATATATATATATATATATATATATATATATATATATATATATATATATATATATATATATATGTATATATATATATATATATATATATATATATATATATATATATATATATATATGATAAATTTATGCACGTTTAGACGTGTTTTTCAAATTCTAATAAGCCATATAGTTTTACTTCATTAATGTCTGGATTCTCTTAACGATCTCAGGCTCAGAGCCCCAGGCGAAATCACGCAAAGACAAGAGCTTGTGACCGGCTGGGAATCGAACTCTGGTTCGGCAAACTTGTAGAAACAGTGACTACCACTTGGCCAAGTATACACACATATTTACAGTATATATATATATATATATATATATATATATATATATATATATATATATATATATATATATATATGCATATACAGTATATATATATATATATATATATATATATATATATATATATATATATATATACATATATATATATATATAATCATTACAAGCTAAGCTACAACCATAGTTGCAAAAGCAAGTGCCATAAGCCCAATGGCTCCTGAATGGTAAGATAACCCAATTAGGAAAGGGAGCAGAGAAATAAATAAAGTACAAGAGTAGTAGTGAACAATTAAAATAAAATATCTAAGAACATTAACAAAATTAAAGTAGATCTTTTGTATATAATCTATAAATATAAACAAAACAGGAGGAATAAATGTACGATAGAATAGCGTGCCCGAGTGCGTGTATTTTTCTATATAGTAGTTTGATTATATATATATATATATATATATATATATATATATATATATATATATATATATATATATATATATATATACATACATATATATATATATATATATATATATATATATATATACATATATATATATATATATATATATATATATGTATATATACATATATATATATATATATATATATATATATATATATATATATATATAAATTTATATGTACTGTATGTATATATATATATATATATATATATATATATATATATATATATATATATATATATATATATATATATACATATGATAATTTTATCAATAACAGCCGTGATATTCAATTTTTCAAATAAGCCACAAATGGCTTTTGATATCGAGTTCATTTCATTCCTCCTCGGGACCATAGACGTAAGGGGAATTTCTTTCTCCGATATGGTATTCTTGTTCGGCTAATGATTCGAACCTTAGCACCGAGTAGAAATAAAGGTAGACAACTGTCGCTGACCATCCAGCGATAAAGAGTGTGACAGCGCCGAGTAAGGGTGTGAACTCAAAGGCAGGTTAGAAACGACTGAGTTATATTATTGTGGAACACTCTCCTTATATACAAAACCTCAAGGCAACAGGACATAACAAGTTCACAAGCCAGACAATATTACAGAGGAAAAACCAGACAGGAATTTTCATGTTTGTTTTAGTGCGAGGGAAGAGCGAAGATACAAGCATAATATATACAAAAGGAATTATGTACAATTGTGTGAAACACGGTTGGTACATGGCTCCCCCCCTAAAAATGACATACTGTACATGTTAAATAGGGCGCCCTGATCTAGAGAGGCGAACTGTAGGCGGGTCATCTGGCAAAAGATAAGCAGGTTTTAGACGATCAATGGAGACCCAGTCTTCTTTGCCCCAAATGTTTTGGAGGAATGCTTTCGGACTGCGTCGGATCACAAGGAAAGGGCCAGTGTAAGGGGGTGTTAGTGGTGGCTTGCTGGTGTCGTTGCGCAGGAAGACGTACGTTGCAGAGTGCAAGACCGTTAGTATGTGATGCTTCGCTGGGGGCTTATAAGTCTGGCGGTACGGAGTAAATTTTCCCACGACGTGACTTATGCGCTGGAGATCGTCGGAGGAGGTTGTAGAGGGAAAAAATTCGGCAGGGACGACCATTTCGGCTGCCGAGACGTCGAGGGCGTCTTTAGGAGTGGGCCTTAGTCCAAGGAGGACCCAGGGAAGCTGAGTAAACCAGTTGCAATCCTTGCAGCGGGACATCAAAGCTGCTTTGAGGGTGCGATGAAAACGTTCAACCATTCCATTGGCAGCGGGGTTGTAGGCCATTGTCTGATGTAGGGTGATGCCCAGGAGATTCGCTAATGACATCCACAATTGAGAGGTGAAAGTGGTTCCCCTGTCAGAAGTAATATGCTTAGGGATACCGAATCTTGAAATCCATCCAGAGAGTAAGGCAGATGTACATGAGGCAGACGTTGCAGTTTCCATGGGAATGGCTTCAGGCCAACGAGTGGAGCGGTCGATGACGGTAAACAGGTAGCGATGTCCTTGTGATATGGGTAGGGGGCCTACAACGTCGACGTGAATGTGTGCGAAACGACGCTGAGGTTGAGGAAAGGTGCCCACTCCTGAATCCGTGTGTCGATGTACTTTGGAAGTTTGGCAAGAAGTACAGGCGCGGACCCAATCCTTAGCATCCTTAGAAATGCCGTGCCAAATGAACTTTGCCTTCAGCAGCTGTGCAGTAGAACGGCACGAGGGATGTGAAAGGCCGTGAATGAAATCAAACACCTGTCGGCGCATGGAAGCAGGAATCCAAGGTCGCGGTCTACCAGTACTGACGTCACAGAGGAGGATGGTGTTGGAGTCTTCGAGGGGAAAAATCTTCCCAACGGAGGGACGTGCAGGATGTCCTACAAGCTTGATACTCTGGATCCTGTCGTTGGGCTTCAGCCAGGGCGTTGTAATCCAATCCCAGTTGAACGGCAGCCAACGTGTTTCTTGACAGGGCATCGGCAACGGGATTCATTTTCCCAGGGACGTATTGGAGGGTGCAATTGTATTCAGCCACGGCGGAGAGATGTCGGCGTTGACGGGCGGACCAGGCGTCAGACTGTCGAGTGAAGGCGTGCACCAGAGGCATGTGGTCTGTGCGAATGACGATGGGCGTACCTTCTAAGAAATGGCGAAAGTGACGGACAGCCAAGTGCACCGCCAGCAATTCTCGATCGAAGGTAGAATAACCCGATTCTGCCTTGGACAGTTTTCTGCTGAAGAAGGCCAATGGGCGGGGCGAGCCTTTGACCACCTGCTCGAGTACTGCACCAATAGCGACGTCGCTGGCATCGGTGGAGAGAAGGAGAGGGGCGTGTGGGATAGGAAAAGTGAGAGCCGCAGCAGTTGATAGGGCCTTCTTTGCATTGCAGAGGGCTGCTTCTTGAAGGGGACCCCACTTCAGGTCCTTTGGCTTGCCCTTGAGGGAGGCGTAGAGGGGAGAAAGAGTGGCGGCAATGGCTGGCAGAAAACGGTGATAATAGATGATCATGCCCAAGAATTCCTGCAGAGCTTTGACGGTCGAGGGCGCGGGGAAATTCTGAATGGCTGCTACCTTCTCAGGGAGGGGATGGACTCCTTCAGGAGTGATACGGTGCCCTAAGAACGACACTTCGTTGGCGCCAAAGGTACACTTGTCGTACCGGACTACAAAGCCGTTTTGTTGCAGGCGGTCGAGCACGATGCACAGGTGACGGAGGTATTCCTCTTTTGAGGAGGAGAACACAAGTATGTCGTCCACAAAACATACACAGAAAGGGAGGTCCCCTAAGATGCCATCCATGAGACGTTGAAACGTTGCCCCAGCATTACGAAGGCCAAAACAGGAGTAATTGAAGGTGTATGTGCCAAACGGAGTGGTGATGGCGGTCTTGGGGATGTCTTCTGGGTTCATAGGCACCTGATAATACCCCTTCAGGAGGTCGAGCGTAGAGAAAACCTTCGCTTTGTGCAGGTAGGAGGTTACATCGGCGATGTTTGGGAGGGGGTAGTGATCCGGTTCTGTTTGCATGTTCAGGCACCTGTAATCCCCGCACGGACGGAGGGAGCCGCTTTCTTCAGAACGATGTGTAAGGGTGACGACCATGGGCTGGAGGCCTTTTGGCAAAGGCCCATTTTCTCCATTTCGGCGAACATCTGTTTGGCGGCTGCCAATTGTTCCGGTGCCAGACGTCTGAATTTTGCGAAGACGGGGGGTCCCGTCGTCTTGATATGGTGATAAATACCATACTTGGCAGGAACCGTGGGCGTTTGGCGAAGTTCTGGACGGAAAACTTCCGGGTACGACGTGAGGAGGTGGGCGTAGGCATCCGTGGGTGCGCTGATGTGCGCTGAAGAGGTGTCGACAAGTACGAATCTGCGTTGACCAATCGTCGGTGGGCGACATCGACCAGAAGGTGGAAATGAGAGAGGAAATCCGCACCGAGGATTGGCATTGTGACGTCAGCAACGAGAAACTTCCAATTGAATTTACCGTTTCCGAACGATAATGTGAGGTTCTCGTAACTGTAGGTGGGTATCGCAGATCCGTTGGCAGCTACCAAGCGGACGTCGGCAGATGTAGACAGACTATGTTGTGCCTTGAAGAGTTTCCTTGGCAAAAGAGAACGACAAGCACCCGTGTCTACCAAAAATCGCACGACCGTTCCTGCATCCTGTAAATAGAAAAGATTAGAAACATGGGAGGCCACCGCCACAAGCGATGGCCTACTTACACGTTTTTTGGCCACTGACAATCTTTGGCACATTTCTTCGCGGTTGCCCCGAATCTGAAGTGGTAGTAGCAAAACTGCGGCGGATGGGAGGTAGTAAGTGGCTGTAGAAGTCATTCGTTGGGGCGCGAGCGATTGGTGGGTGGTGGGCGGCTTTGTCGCCGCTTCGGCACGTCACGGGGTAGGCGTGTATGTCCTTTGGCATTCATGTCACCTTCGGTTGATGTTGAATAGGCATCCTCGTCGTCAGGGGTGGAGGCGTTGATGGAGGTCTTGAAGTGGCTGTCCATAAGGGCGTCGGCTTTGGTCATCAAGTCCTTTGTGGGTAAACTATCGACATCGGGTATGGCAGCGCGTACAGGTTCAGGTAAACGGCGTATCCAAAGGGCACGGAGTAGGTTCACCTCACGAGGAGAGCCGTCTGCGGCAGGTTGAAGGCGAGCGATACTGGTCATTTCCCTGAGGGCAAGCGAAGTCCTTTGGTCCCCCAACTGTTGTTGCGAGAGCTGAAAAAGCTTTGCTATACGGGCGGCTGGCGACGGCGAGTACTGCTTGTTCACAAAGCAGGTGGATATTTCTGGGAAGGTGTCCTCGGGTATCACTGCGAGAACATAATCCGCTTTGGTGGTTGAGCGAGTCACGCCCCTGATACAAAAGTGGACTTCAGCGCGTTGAAACAACCAAGCGAACGCTTCTCCGCTGGCGAACGGTGAAAGTTTCAATGGGGCGGCCCCAGTGCCAACTGCCGTAGGAGAGTCCGCCTCCGTCATAGTACCAACGATGGAGGGGTGAGGGAGGTGGGGGTGGAAGGCAGTGGGAGCGAGTCGACTTCCGGGGTCACCAATGTGACAGCGCCAAGTAAGGGTGTGAACTCAAAGGCAGGTTAGAAACGACTGAGTTATATTATTGTGGAACACTCTCCTTATATACAAAACCTCAAGGCAACAGGACATAACAAGTTCACAAGCCAGACAATATTACAGAGGAAAACCCAGACAGGAATTTTCATGTTCGTTTTAGTGCGAGGGAAAAGCGAAGATACAAGCATAACATATACAAAAGGAATTATGTACAATTGTGTGAAACACGGTTAGGACAAGAGTGATAAGAGTTGATTTCGGTTTTGTCGTGCATATTCCTGTCGAATTCAGGAATGAATA
>NC_090732.1:112655476-112665476 GCF_036898095.1 Palaemon carinicauda
CTGGCACGCGCTGTTATTAGATCCATTTGCATACATTAGGCCAGTTGTCTCTGACGCTTTGATGAATAGGGGCACAGAGAGTGGGCAGAGCAGGGCAGAGCCTAGTTGGCAGCGGGAAGCGAAGGCCAGGATGTGAGCATTGAGGGTGGGTACCAGGAGAGCTAAGAAGGCTGACATTGATGGTGGGTATATTTAAGGAAGACGTCATGTTATTATAAAGGCTTTTAAGTTATTATTTTGATGGCCAAGTCTCAAGTTGATATAACAGATGGTTTATGGAAGCAGTAAACATCGAGATTTACAAAATGTTTTACTGTACATTTCTCTCACTATTATCACACATGAATTCGTGAGCATATTACGAGTTCAAGAAATTGAGAGGAGCTAAGAGTTTTTTTACCAAAACCAATGCCATCGAAACAAAATTGTACACTAGTGAGATGTAAATCGTCTAATATACTTTAACCTTTCTGCTTGTTACAAAAAAAAAGACGGATAAATTAAAAACATTTATTTAGATAAAACCAATACGAATAAGAGATGAAATACTAAATATTTCCTAACTCTCTTATTCCAAATGCATACATAATGCTTAACATTACGCTTTTGTTTATCACGAAATAACGCAACTATCGGAAAGAAATAGTCTTTTGATTTGTCAATACTTCTTTCACCGTTATCTTGAGGCACATGAGTCAATGTAAAACCAATCATCAAAACCAATCAAAAGGAGAGGGATTTACTGATTTTCTTGGTTCAAAGCATAAATGTATTTCTTTACAGTAATAGTTTTTTTTTTTTTTTTTTTTTTTTTTTCAGGATCAGCCTTTTATTCCAACTCCGTATCTCATGGAATTAGAAGCTTTGAAAAGGTTTCTTGGAAGCATTATTCAATGCAATTCATGTAAAGAAAGGGCAATAGCCTATTAGAAACGTCCCTCCCTTGCAATCTGTTGACAAGAGTTCGAAACCCGCTCAAGCTCGATAGTTTCTTGCAACCTTACCATCTTTTTGCGCTAGGAATGGGTGGATGGGTTTGAAGGGGCCTAGAGTATAGGTGTACCTGCTGAGTCATTAAAAGCCATTGCCTGGCCCTCTCTGGTCCTAGCTTATGTGAGAAGGGGGCTTAGGCGGTGATTATATGCATACATAGTCAGTCCGGGATCCAGTTAGACAGTTCTGTTACTTAATGGATTAATGCCCCGTCATCTGCCCCAAGTTCCCTAAGATTGTCCCAATCTGTCTCAAGAAAGTAATGGCAAAAATATTTGGGCATTCTTTTTTTTATTATTTTCAAGATTCTGTAGCAACATGAATGTTGGTGACTATATATCTATATATATATATATATATATATATATATATATATATATATATATATATATATATATATATATATATAGGTGGTAGTAAATTGGCTAGGGACCCTTTGACTGGTCAGAGAGTACTACATTGGATCCGTCTCTCTCTGGTTATGGCTCTTTTTTCTTTGCCTACACATACACCGAATAGTCAGCCGTATTTTCTTCTCATTCTCTTCTGTCCTCATACACCTGATAACACTGAGATTAGCAAAGAGTTCTCATTCACTCAAAGGGTTAACTACTGCATTGTAATTGTTCAGTGGCTATTTTCTTCTTGGTAAGGGTAGAAGAGACTCTTTGATTATGGTAAATAGCTCTTAAAGGATAAGGATACTCCAAAATCGAACCATTGTTCTTTATTCGTCAGTAGTGCCATAACGTCTGTACCATGGTCTTTGGTTAGAATTCACTTAGTTGCGAGTACACTTGGGCACGCTATTTCTACCCTATTTCTCTTCCTCGTGTATTTATGAACTTTTTATAGTTTATATGTAATAAATCTAGTTTAATGCTGTTAATGATCTTAAAATATACTTTTTTATTGTTATAACTTCTCTTCTAGTTTATTTATTTCCTTGTATCCTATCCTCACTAGGCTATTTTTCCTTGTTGGAGCCTTTGGGCTTGTGGCATCATGCTTTTCCAACTAGAGTAATATACGGATAAATACAGTATATCTATCTATCTATCTATCTATATGTATATATATATATATATATATATATATATATATATATATATATATATATGTGTGTATATATAAATATATATATATATATATATATATATATATATATATATATATATATATATATATATATATATATATATATATATGAATATATACTGTATATATATGTGTGTGTGTGTGTCTGTGTATATTGTTTATAGTATGATATATATATATATATATATATATATATATATATATATATATATATATATATATATATATGTATATATATATATATATATATATATATATATATATATATATATATATATATATATATATATATATATAGATAGATAGATAGATAGAAAGATAGATAGATAGATACACTGCATAATATGTGTTGAAATAACGCAAAACAGTGCCGATAAGTTAGTGGATGAACTTGGGAAAGAGAATGAAGAAATAGATTGTGTTTCTCGTGACTATGTACTCTTGAAATAACTGTTAAAACAATTACATAATACCAGAGAATGTGGAAATTGAATTTAGGAAACTAGTGCATGATTGAAACTGGTATATGAAGAAAATATATGTTTGAGAAAACATATCAATATATTAAAAGAAAACAGGTTAGAAATGCAGAGTTCAAAATATGCAGCGTATGTAATGTTCTTGTGCGTGTGGGTGTGTATATTTATATATATATATATATATATATATATATATATATATATATATATATATATATATATTTCAGATTTCATCACATTTCATTGTATTGTTAATTGAGTACGATCATGCAATTATGTTTTCTTTGTTTATACCCATGACACGATCAAGTTATAGTTGCCTTTTCACAAGGTATACTAATGCTTGCATGAAAGTCATTTGAGAATAAATAGGTTGTCTTGAATTTAATTTCTTTAACCAATTCTTTGGTTATGCACTATAACAAATAGTAAAAATTATAAATCTAAAAGTAATATTGATAATACAAAAGGCTTATGGGCAGTAACATCCTTATGCTAATAAAAGGGTCTGGGAAGAATGACGTCACTAGGGAAAATCCCTGGAATCAGTTTAACGGACCTTCCTAAGGATCTTGGGTCAGTGTCTAGGTCTAGGGCATTGTGCTTCTCCTTGCCTCTGCCATTCATTAATGGCCTTTATACCTATAAAATGCTATGTAACAATGTATTGTGTTGTTACTAAACTTTTTAAAAGCGAAGATGAAAGGTAGCTACTTCAAGTAGTGGGTCGGTGTTTGCGGATAGGACTATTTCATTTGTCATATTCTTGCAGAAACTGCTCAGATGGAGAAAAGAAAGTCACTGTAATCACAAAAAGCTGTCTGAACATGAGATAAGGAGTTGATTGTATCCGGCATGTTACTTCTCTTCTTCGATAGCAAAAAAGTGGTAAAGGGCAAGGTAACTACGAAAAAAATGTCTAATGAACGATGGACGCTGGTTTGTTTCTTATATAATTTCTATAAGTAATTGATACAAAATTAGAGGTAAATGAAGATAATTAGATCTTTGATAGCTGATTGAAAAATTGACCGGTTGATGAAAATCAAGATAAGATCGATAAAAAAAATGGATTAAGGTATGTGATAAGATTGCAAAAAATACAGACTATCAAATAAATAGTTGAGCAGACAGGATGTCTGACTGAGAGTTAGAATCCCGAAAAAACAGATGCACAAAAAGGAAGATTGGCAGAAAACCTCATGGTAAGGTTTACGTTATATGCTTCCGAACAAGCCTAAGGTGAAAGTATTATACGACAAAATCTCTCTTTCAATCTTTAGAAGCGTATACTGGCATCCGGCTTGATGGTGGATAATCTCTCTCTCTCTCTCTCTCTCTCTCTCTCTCTCTCTCTCTCTCTCTCTCTCTCTCTCGAGAGAGAGAGAGAGAGAGAGAGAGAGAGAGAGAGAGAGAGAGTGCGTAAACCGGTCCTCGGATGTGTTTTTTCAGTCTCTCTCTCTCTCTCTCTCTCTCTCTCTCTCTCTCTCTCTCTCTCTCTCTGCAAATGCCTGCCAACTGTGAGAAATGTAAAGTCATGCACATAGGTTATAGTAACCCACAGTCTGATTACTAACTGGTGGCCAATGAAATAGAAAATGTAGACCAGAAGGAAGATCTCGGTATTATTACCAGCAAGGATTAGAAGTTCAACAAACAAGAGCATAAAAGCTGAAAAGAAAGCACAGAAACTAATAGGATACATAAAAAGATAATTCAAATATAGAAACAAAGGTACTACTGTACAACAGCTGCTGAACACATCACTAGTAAGACTCCATCCAGAAATCGGAGTCTAATTCTAGGCTCCAAGTACTCAGAAGGGTATATATAGACTGGAACCAGTAGAAGCTATGGTCACCAAACTAGTTCCAACACTAAGGCAATTCGGATATAGACGGAGGATGGAAAGTTTGAACTTATTTGATCTACAAACTCGAAGACTAAGGTGACAGTTAAAGGAGGCAGTCAAAATTCTAAAAAAGGATTAACAAATGTAGATTACAATAATCTTTACGCTTAGCACAAATCAGTCCCGAGGTAACGGATACAAACTTGAATTGAAAAGATATAACACCGCTCAATTTGGCCTTTTCTCTACATACAAAATAGCAAATACTTGGAATAGACAGTAACAAAGTAAACTAGTTAATAAGTCTTTGAGACATCCAAAAATCCATATAATTCCTTGTAACTCTCTCTCTCTCTCTCTCTCTCTCTCTCTCTCTCTCTCTCTCTCTCTCTCTCTCTCTCTCTCTCTCCGTCAACTGGGCATTCTATTGTGATAGCTTTTCTTACCATTTCGATCATTCTAAGCCTCAGCGAATTTCAGGAGGGTTACTATGTTTGTGAAAGGCATATCTTTGTGTCCATAACAGAGCTAAAATAGCCGCCAAGTGAGTAAGTAATTTTTCAAATTATCTTTTTGATTGATTTTTTTTTAGGATAAAGTTGAGGAAAAACCTGTTTTGTTTCTATTTTACACATTTCCTTCTAACGTCACCATCCGTTGAGTTCAAAGCGATGTGATAAAAACAGAAAATGAATCATAGAAAACGAATGAATTATTAGTTTCTCTACCATAATGTTTTTAAAATTCCTCTTTGAATAGACAAAATTAATTCATGTCCAAGTCAACAAAGCGGTAAAACATTCACAAGAAATTTAGGATAATAAATCACTATCATAACATCTCAAATTTCTTGGGAAATTCAACCCCGACGTTAAGAAAAAAGAAATGTCTGTTTTATGATGCGATAGACATATGGAAATCAGGAAGAATGGGAATTTGATAAGACTTTAACTGGCGGGTCGTGTTGCGCGGCATTTTAAAGTGTTTAGTTCCGGAAATCCATGAGATTAACCTCAGATAGTGTTGACTAACTGGTTGCTACATCATATATTTCCCATTTTCCTAACCTGGTTATTGGGTGTACTTTATTCTTTTCTCTCTCCTGTTCAATAGTTAAGTTGAGAGACATAGAATACACGATACAAATATTTCTCTCTTTAATTCTAATTCTAATAATAATAATAATAATGATAATAATATTGTTATTATTATTATTATTATTAATAATAATAATAATAATAATAATAATAATAATAATAATAATAATAATAATACTAATAATAATGACTTTTTCCCAACCTGAAGTTACCCGTTAATTATCATTGCCGCACACTTTATATTATACAGCGCTGAGTTAAAGTATGACACGTGCAGTAATGAATATATCTTTTCTTTTAATTTCAATCAATATTTTCTGACATTTCAAAGATGTCTATGCTATTGTGTTCTTCTCGCTGGTGTAAAAAAAAAAAAAAAAAAAAAAAAAAAAAAAAAAAAAAAAAAAAAAAACATAAAGAGGCGTATTATCTTTTTGTCTCTAAGGATATGGATGAATGAATGAATGATTTAAAGTTTTCAGGCATCCTGACATCTAAGGTCATTGACGCCGGTAACATTTAATTCATGTATACAAAAATAAAAAATGAAACAAAATAAAAAATTAAAGAGTATTCAATTAAAATCATAAAAATTGAATGTCATAAAAGTTAAATATTTTTCAGAAGACCTGCTTCTGAAAGAAATCTAAAAACGCCACTTGCATGGTAGGACACATCATTTCCAAGAATCTTGGCAAGGATGAACCTGCCACCCTCACCTCGAGCCTCAAACAAATATCTATTCCGCAAGTTGTTATAATTGGGGCATTCGGTCAACAAATGCCTTACTGTTAGAGGTACCAAACAGTTGTCACAATACGGTTGGTGTTGGCCCTTCAGCAGAAACTCGTGTGTCAACCGAGTGTGACCAATACGGAGACGACAAAGAGACGTCTCCCATTTTCGGGGCATCATATTATACCTCCAAGGAGATATGTCATTTGTTACTTCCCTCATTTTATTGCCATCTTGACCATCCCATTGCTGTTGCCATTTATTGCAAACCAATTTCTTGATGTCAGGTAAGAAATCATTACAGGGAATGGGATACCTTCTTGGCAGCAACTCGGATGCAGCCTCCTTAGCCAGTGAATCTGCCTTCTCATTCCCAGACACACCTACATGTGCTGGAACCCAACAAAATTGAACTGTTATACCTCTCCGTCCAATAAGGAAAAGCCATTCTAAAATCTTTAAAACTAGAGGGTTATTAGAATTAAAAACTTCCATAGCTTGAAGGACACTCCTTGCATCACTAAAAATTGTAAAATTACCCTCCTTCTCCAACGATATTTTCTCAATAGCGGTTAATATGCCATACAGTTCGGCAGTAAATATGGAAGCAGTCAGAGGAAGTGCACCTCTACAATTAAAACCATTACTATGTACTCCAAATCCAACGCCAGCATCAGATTTGGAGCCATCAGTATAGATAAAAGTTGATCCTCTATGTTCTTTAACATGTTCATTAAAAAGAGACCTGGCTTCTAGGTCTGACATATTCTTCTTATCTCCAATAAAATATTTACAAAAAGATATCTCTGGTAACTTCCATGGAGGCGTTGATGATACCTTGAATGGAAGTACCTTATTTCTAATTATATCCAGACTATTTAATAATCGTTTCACCCGAAAGCCATAAGGTTGAGGAGATTTTGGGTGCAACTCAAAGTATGATGCGTGTCTTACAAGGCTTGCAGTCTGAAAGGCTAGAGAGCTAGGGAGTCTTTGCAATCTAAACCAATACCGAAGAATGGAAGACATTCGGTAAAGGTCTAGAGGTAACTCTCCAGCATCAACAAGGAGACTTGGGATAGGCGAGGTTTTAAAAGCTCCAGTAGATAATCTAATACCTGCATGATGTATCGAGTCTAATATTTTTAACCGGCTTGGGGTGGCTGAGGAATATACCTCACAACCATAACTAATTTTGGAAAAAATCAAGGCCTTGTATAATTTTAAAATAGTATTGCGGTCTGCCCCCCATGATGTATGGGACAATACTTTTAAGATATTCAGAGCTTCAACACATTTAGCTTTTAGCGCTTTTAGGTGAGAAACCCATGTAAGTCTACAGTCAAATATCAAACCTAAAAATTTGGTTTCCGATACACATGGTATCCGTTGACCTTTAATGTATATATCCGGGTCTGGATGTACTCCCCGGATACGACAAAAATGGACAATGGTAGTTTTACTTGTCGAGAACTTAAATCCATTCATGTCAGCCCACTGGATAATTTTATGAATAGAGTGTTGGATTTTTCTCTCAACTATTGCCA
Source organism: Palaemon carinicauda (assembly GCF_036898095.1). Taxonomy (NCBI): domain Eukaryota; kingdom Metazoa; phylum Arthropoda; class Malacostraca; order Decapoda; family Palaemonidae; genus Palaemon; species Palaemon carinicauda. The sequence goes on from NC_090732.1 coordinate 112,663,278, forward strand.
TTCTAGTGCCAGCAAATGATATTGAGAGATCATCCACAAATAATGTTGAGAGAACATCCTGGGGAATGGCTGAGGATATCCCATTAATTGCTAGTGCAAAAAGGGTTACACTCAGCACACTACCCTGAGGAACTCCTTCTTCCTGGCACTTACTCTCTGATAGAGTTTCCCCCACTCTCACTTGAAAAACTCTACATGAAAGAAATGCCTGAATAAATAGTGGCAGCTCTCCTCTCAATCCCAATTCATGAATGGTTTTAAGAATACCATATCTCCATGTGGTATCATATGCCTTTTCAAGGTCAAAAAATACTGTAACATGGTGCTGTTTGGAAGCAAAGGCTTCAGAAATAGAAGACTCAAGTCGTATCAACACATCAGTTGTTGAGTGCATTTTTCGGAATCCACATTGAATCGGTAATAAAATACCTTTCTTTTCAAGGTACCATATCAGCCTTGCATTGACCATCTTCTCCATGATTTTACATAAACAAGATGTCAATGCAATAGGACGATAGTTTGCTGCTAAAAACTTGTCTTTACCGGGTTTTAAAAAGGCTAAAATAATGGCTAGTTCCCAAACACTTGGGTAGCTATGATCATGCCATATTCTATTAATAATGCTTAAAATAAATAGCTTTGTATTAAAATGTACATGTTTAATCATTGCATATGGAATTCCATCGGGTCCAGGGGCTGTATCGTTGCAATGAGCAAGTGCAGAATCAAATTCTCTTTCAGTGAAAGGAGAATTATACGACTCTTCCCTTCTTGTTGCAAAATTTAAAATTTTCTTTTCTTCAGTGCTCCTATACTGGTGACCAGGGGCTCCTTCACACTTGCTGGATACATTTGAAAAATGATTAGCCAGGGCATTGCTAACTTCATTTGCTTCAGTTACATACTGGCAATTCACCTTCAACACTAGTGGTGGTTGGGGGTGAATTTGCCAGCTATCTTTTTTACTTTCCTCCACACAGAAGATGGTGGTGTTCTACTGTTAATAGAGGAAACAAAAGACATCCATGACTGGCGCCTTGCTTCTTTCATGGCACGACGGAACTGTGCTCTACATCTCTTGTACATAGTTAAATTCTCATCAGTTCTGCGTCTACGCAATCGTGTTAGAGATCTTCTTGGGGCTCTGTGGAGTGCAGTTAGTTCTGAAGACCACCACGGGACTGGTCGTCGTTTGAATAACCCTGTTGTTTTGGGAATTGAATTGACTCCTGCTGTATGAAGAGTTCCATTCAGTAGGTCTATGACATCATCAACACTTTCAAACTTTTCTGCTCTCCCTTCAATTTCACTTAGCTCGGAAAATTTAACCCAGTCTGCCTTGTCTAGATTCCAACGTGGCGATCTTTGCAAAGGCGGACCCTTGTTGGTGTTAATAATGATTGGTGCATGATCACTAGTATGCCAATCATCTAATGTCCTCCAATCAAAATCAAGAAGGCAGTTAGAGCTTGCAATTGAAAGGTCAATGCATGACAAAGTACCTGTCTGAACATGGAAGTGTGTGGGCTCTCCTGTATTAAGGAGTCCCACATCCTCATTCTCCACAATTGATGAGATAATATTGCCCCTTGTGTTGGCCAAAACATCACCCCATAAAGGATGTCTACCATTCATATCTCCCAGTAAGAGAAAAGGTTGAGGGAGTTGTTGAATGACCTCTGCTAAATCATCATATAAAATATTATCATTTGGAGGTAAGTACAGAGAGCATATTGTATATTTTCTCCCTATATCAATTTGTGTAACCATGATTTTCACAAAGTGAAAATAGCCCAGTGAGGAAAGGGAAAAAAGTAATAAATAAACTACAAGTAAGATAAACATTCTAAGAACAATAACACTATCAAAATAGAACTTTCGTATGTAAACTATAAAAACTATAAGATAAATAAGAAAGAATAGTGTGCCCAAGTGTACCCTTAAGCAACGGAATTCTACCTAAGAACTCTACCCATGGTACAGAGGCTATGGAACTACCCAAGTCTAGAGAACAATTGTTTGATTTCTAGTGTCCTTTCCAAGAAGAGTTGCTTACCTTAGCTGAAGAATCTCTTCTACGCCTGCGAAGAGGAAAGCGGTCCCTCGAGCGACGAAGTATTGTTTGGCAATCTGTGTTGTGAGAGGTGTATGCGAATAGAGCAGAATGTGGAAAGAATAGGTTAGACTATTCGGTGTATG
>NC_090732.1:112675476-112687976 GCF_036898095.1 Palaemon carinicauda
AATATGAACTTTAGAAAATGAGACCACAAACTTCTCTAGAGATTGGGCAGTCTTCTTGCACTTATCACAATTTGGGGCAATGACATTTACTCTACGAGCCACCGCCCGGAGTTTCTCCAGCAATCTAAACGAATGAACTAGCTTATCGTTAGTTACGAGAACCCTCTGTAGGTACGTTTTCGTCTGTAACTTTCCTAACAAAAAGGCATAGACACGTACAAGGAACAACCGAAAATATTTTATTTTTTCTTGTTTCCTTTCCTGAATGGGCTTATAACATCCTGCTTTTCCAACTAAGGTTGTAGCTTAGCAAGTAATAATAATAATAATAATAATAATAATAATAATAATAATAATAATAATAATAATAATAAAATCCATTCCATCTTCGTCCACGGAGGCAATTCTTATCGAGTACTTTGTGATTGATGTTTTGCAAAATGGACAGAACATTATCAAATGTAAACGCCGAAAGCCATGGCAGAATTGACAAGCTACGGGTTAATGGAAGCGATAAAGAGAAAGAAACGTTCAATCAACATCCGGTGGTGTGTATTTGCATAGGACAGGTGAGAGACGGCTATTTACCTCGCATATCCCACTTCGTGTAAGCTCTTCTACCCCCATCGTTGCCTTCGCCTACACCAATCAAAGGAAGATCATAAAAAGGATGAAAAAATGTAATTTTGATGTCAGAGAAGTCTGCTGTCGGAACAGTATTTGCCTTTTGAGCACATGACTCCGGTGGTTTTACTGACTTGGTCAAGCTGTTCATCATTATCAACTATGCATCGTTTTCTCTTTCTTTGACACTTAATTGTAATACAACTAACTATATATTAATGTAGTTATCTATCTATATGCATATATATATATATATATATATATATATATATATATATATATATATATATATATAAATATATATATATATATAAAATGTGTGTGTGTATAGATCTATATATATATATATATATATATATATATATATATATATATATATATATTATATATATATATATATACATATATATATAAATGTGTATGTATATATATATATATATATATATATATATATATATATATATATGCATATATATATATATATATATATATATATATATATATATATATATATATATATATATATATATATATATATATATATATATATATAATCAAATAAGCCAAAAAGGCCTTATAATGGGGAAATCGCTCTGCCGTGGAATGTCATAGCGAGCAATGGGGTAACTCCTCTAATATTGAATATTTCCGACCGGCAGAGGATTCGAGCCTACGGCCGATAGAAATTAGGGTAAACACTAGACTTTATACCCCTCCGCTGGAAATAAAGATAAGAGCAGATTGCGATTTTACTGTATTCAATCCTGTTATATTCAGGATTTGTAGTAAGAATCGAAACCAACCTGTCCTCACCAATATAGCTGAATCGTAAATATGTAATATTTGGCCGTTTTTTATTTATAATTTCTTCATTAACTCTCATTATTCTGATTGCTTTCAAATAAACCATATATATACTTTAATATTCGCTCTGATAGCAGTGATAAGGAACCTCGGGCCCTTTGAAAAAATTCCTTTAATGATAAATTTTTCAGCCAAGCCGAGGACTTGACCCTATGCCAGATCGAAATAAGGGTAAACATTAGACTTCTTTGCATCAGTCAAAGGTTCGCATCATTGCACAGGCAGAAAATCTGTCATTAAGTGAAATTTCCTAAGGGTCTGATTTCCCCTGGCAAAGCAAATTTGATTTCAAAGGGCATGTGTGGTTTTTTTGAAGAAATTAAAATCTGGAGTGTTAGGGATACAATCATCACACACACACATACACACAAACACACACACACACACACACACACACACACACATATATATATATATATATATATATATATATATATATATATATATATATATATATATATATATATATATATATGTATCTCTCTCTCTCTCTCTCTCTCTCTCTCTCTCTCTCTCTCTCTCTCTCTCTCTCTCTCTCTCTCTCTCTCTCTCTCTCTCTATATATATATATATATATATATATATATATATATATATGTGTATATATATATGTATATACATATATATATATATATATATATATATAGAGAGAGAGAGAGAGAGAGAGAGAGAGAGAGAGAGAGAGAGAGAGAGAGAGAGAGAGAGAGAGAGAGAGAGAGAGAGCCACCAGTACTCTCATCCTATGGTTACCAGTTCAAGAATGAAACCCAAGTACACTACATTCAATTAGTCATTTGTAAATCTAAACAGAATTTTCAAATAACGCATTCACACACATATATGTTCTCATACACGCATATATATATATATATATATATATATATATATATATATATATATATATATATATATATATATATATATATATATATATATATATATATGCAGGAATCTTCATATTTCCTCAGCTTCTTTAAGTTTCAGGCGTAAGCCTTTGGTTTGATGAACGATAATTATTTCTTTTCTTCATACTTTATTCACTACAGCGCTGTTTCGACAAAACATTGTCTTTATAAAGTGATTGCTGGTTTCCATAAGCTTACAATTCCTTCTACAAATATTACGATTAATTATGTTGAGATTACATTCTAAAGAAATAAAAAAACCCTAAAAACTAAAAAGTTAAAAGAGAAAAGGTGAAAATTTTCAAAATCCAGCGATACTTAGATTAGGAAAAGGATAATGGTTGATTATATACTTACACACAGACACACACATATATACATACATATATATATATATATATATATATATATATATATATATATATATATATATATATATACATATATACATATATATATATATATATATATATATATATATATATATATATATATATATATACATATATATATATATATATATATATATATATATATATATATATATATATATATATATATTTATTTATATATATATATATATATATATATATATATATATACATATATATATATATATATATATATATATATATATATATATATATATATATATATATATATATATATATATGAGCACACATACTAGATGCACGCTCGGACTTGCACCACTATAATTAGAATCTTTCTGTATGTTCAAAGTTGGTGCCTGGAGGGCGACGCTTATAGCTTTAGCAATAAGTCTGCCGTAGTTTTTCTCCTTGTGAACAACATGGGTCCCATCAATTAATTCCTTCAGGGAGGGTTTCCGGTTGGGGACATCAATACAGTGTTGGTTTATTGCCCCCTTATTTCTGTGGGCCAGCATCCTTCTTCGGACTGTATTGGACATACTACCACAATAAAAGCAGCAAAGAAGAAGAAGCATATAACGATCGAAAAGAGAGATGGATCTTTTATAACAACAGAAGATTAAGAAGGGCATCGTTGGATGAAACGCTTTAGTGGGATCTTGAATAGGAGATACGAAGAGAATAATTTGATTAATATACCTGAAGCTGATGAAGACCTTGATGGGCCCATGAATAAATTCAGTGTGCTTGAAGTCTAAGCTGTCATTAAAAAACTCGAGATAGAAAGCCCCTGGTTACAATGGAATAATTGCTGAGATGATACTGGCCGAAAATGAAGTGACCCCCAGAATGCTTACAAGATTATTTTGTAGAATATGGCATGAAAAGGCAAAACCTGATGAATGGGAATTAGGAGTGTTGGTGGAAATAGAAAAAGGAGACCTGTCTGATAGCAATAATATACTTATTGAAATTATGTCATTCCTAGAGTTTTTTTTTTTTTCTTTTTTTTTTACTCTAACCTTTCATGAACTTAATTAGGGGAAATATATAGCATACTTATTCTAAATAGGCTAGAGATGAAGATTGACGAAACACTGAGAGATGAACTAGAAGGATTTATAAAAGATAGAAGTTTTACTGACCACTTTTCATTTTGAGACATGTTTTACAGCAATGCGTAGACTATTGAAATCCTCTTTTGATGGCATTTGTGGAATATGAAAAAGCCTTTTTAATGTGCAGCGGTCAATTTTGTTGAGAGTCCTGCATTATCATAGCATTCCTCTTAAATATGTAAATTTGATTATATTTATTCATGAGCATAGCAAGTGCAAAGTTGATGTTAGCGGAGTCCTATCAAATGAATTTCCAGTGAACAGCGGAGTACTCCAACTGAAAGTGTTTTCGCCTGAGTTGTTTATCCTCCTCATTAATTTTGTATTTCGTAGAACAATTGCGGATGGTGGAGAAGGATTGGAGTGGATTGGTAATAGGAAATTAGCAGACCTAGGGTATGTTGATGATACTGTCCTTATTAGCAGAATACCACAGGATTTGCAATGCTTGCTTACCAGAATGCATGAAATATCACACGAGGTTAGGCTCAAGATAAATAGAAGAAAGACAAAGATGATAAGAACGGAATATGCAATGGAAGATTAGATATCATTGGAAGGAGAGAGGATTAATGAGGTAGAATCATTTAAGAATTTAGGGATTATGATCAAAACTCGGTTATTAGAATTGTGGTTTAGTGAAAGATTAAAAAAAGCAAACTAGACTATGGTTAGGTTGAGTAAAGTTTGGAAATAAAATCATCTCACATTATATATAAAAATCAGACTATAATCAGTTTAGTGAGCTCGGTGTTACTGTATGGACATAAATCGTCGTAGGATAATAAAACAATCTCCAACAGATTGAGCAGGCTTGAAAACAGAGCCCTCGGCAGAATCTTGGGGGTTAAATGGCCGACAGGATTCGAAATGAAATTATAAGAGAGATTACTCGAGTGCCATATGTGGATGAGATCATGATGAAGAGTAGATGGAGATAGTTTTGGCAACCTTCGCACTCCCCAAGAGAGATTAGTTCACCAAATGTTTAACTGGGTTCTTCAAGGTACCAGAAGAGTTGGAAGACCCAGGCCTACGTGTCTGAGAACTATGAAGCGTGAAGTGGGAGATGATAAGTGGAGAAGTATTGAATTAAAAGCTCAAGATAGAGACGACTGGCGAAATCTAATCGAGGCCCTTTGCGCCAATAAGCGTAGGAGATGATGATGATGATGAAATATATTTATGTGTATGTATGTATGTATGTATGTATGTATGTATGTATGTATGTATAAATGAGCGCGTTAGTGCTTACACGTGAGTACGAGTAGCTATTCAAGTATATTGAATCAGTGAGTAGATATTACCTTTGTAAACGAATTAGAATCATGACTTTTGTTGATATATCTTTATTCACATGAAAAGCAGTAAAAATAGTAATTAATACACCATTGATGAACGAACGAGTAGCCTATTACTCTAAAGATGTTCCTCTGTGTTGTGTTTGTTATAATAATGGTGACTATTGTAAAGGAGAGAGACTATTATTTTCCAACCTCGCTGTTTTGTTGGAATCAGCAAATCCAAAATTACAATTCACTTTTAAACGATTATGCTTTTTATCTTTCCTTTGTTTTTCGAAAGTTTAGTTATAAGAGTCATTTAAACTTTTGTTTGCTTCATGACATGAATCATAAAGGTAAACATAAAAATACTCTCTCTCTCTCTCTCTCTCTCTCTCTCTCTCTCTCTCTCTCTCTCTCTCTCTCTCTCTCTCTCACACACACACACACACACACACAACAGACACACACACAATTCTACTCTCCAGCAATGAATATGCATAAGAAACATCATAGAAAATCGAAATATAATCAGCAACATCAGCCATATGCCGCCGATATATCTCGTACCACGTCCAAGAACACATGGTGATTGCTGCACTGCTTTATCCAGTTTTGCAGGTTTTTGCAATCTGCTCTGCAACAATTGGCAGGAACTTGCCACCGGTGCTCGTTCTACCAAGCTGGAGGAGTTACTAGATCGCAGATATGATGAATTTTTTTTCGCGATTCAGGAAGTCATTGCTTGCAGCCTCCACTTCCTCCCCGACCGGTTGGTTATATGGTACTCTCCAACACTTACTACGTGTGTGAAGAGTGACATTACTGATGCTAGATATTACTAACTATCAGATGAATTGACTGACTAGTTTAGTTTATTTAGTCACTACTGCTTTTGACAACAATTATAGTGTTAACAATATGATGATGATGATGATGATGATGATACTTCTTTGGTGTACTAAATTTTCATGCTTTGACAAAAATACGCTTAAAACGAAAAAGCTCTACTAAAGATAAGGCCAGGGATTTCGTTGTAAATCTATCAAAATACGAAGACTAACTACGTGAAAAAGGCGTCTTATTCATCACCACATTGATAATAATAATAATAATAATAATAATAATAATAATAATAATAATAATAATAATAATAATAATAATAATAATAATAATAATGAAATATCCTTATCAATAATGACAACAATGTCAACATTAACCAAACAGTTATGCTGAGATCTATTGAACATAACGAATAAGCAATGTTCTTTATTATGTACAACATTATTATTACTCACTATCAAACTTGAGTGTATGAAAAAGGGCAAGAAATATAATCTAATTTCGTTGGCTAAAACATCATCGTATTTCCAATCTCTCTCTCTCTCCTCTCTCTCTCTCTCTCTCTCTCTCTCTCTCTCTCTCTCTCTCCTCTCTCTGTGTGTGTGTGTGGCACGTGCACCAACTTATTTAATAAGTGTTGCAAAACTGAAATTTATGGTATCTGTTTTAGATCCATTATTGATAGTCTGAAATACTTGTTCATAAATTACTCGCACTGTATTTTCGTATTTCTCTCTTTTGTTTCTGATAATGATTAAAATGTACACATAAACACACAAATATATATGCATATGAACCTCATGTTGCGTGGTTTTCACTGAAAAGAAACCGTTGGTTCTAATCCCAGGCAAAGATAGTGTTCAAAGACGAATTCTGTTAACATCTAATGCACCTCAGTTGTCCTGAAAATAATTCAACTTGTAGTTTGTCGACTGTGGAGGTCACAATCAAAGGTTGATATTGGTATTTACTAAGAATAACTCATTGTGAACCATCCCCTAGAAGGGGTTAATGCAAATCCTCAAGCATACATTTTCCTACACGCATAAACGTTCGTACACTCACGTATATGCACGCATACACACGCACACACACAAATATATATATATATATATATATATATATATATATATATATATATATATATATATATATATATATATATATATATTTATACATATATATACAGCATATATATATATACATATATATATATATATATATATATATATATATATATATATATATATATATATATATATATATATATATTGTGTGTGTGCGTGTGTATGCGTGTATATACGTGAGTGTACGGACATAAGCTAATTACAACACAAAGAGTGATGGAAAGAATAATGATGGGATTAACACTAAGAGACCGAAAAAGAGCAACATGGATACGAGAGCAATTTAAAATAAAGGATATCTTAACAACGTGTACTAAGAAGAAATGGACGTGTGGAGGACATATAATGAGAATGACAGATAATAGATGTATATTGCAAATAACAGAAACGGTACCTAGAGATTGCAAAGGATCGAAGGGAAGAAGAGAAGACGATAGATTGACTAACTAAGAAAATTTGGGAGTGTGAACATTCATAGAAAGACCTTAAACAGACGAATGTGGAAGAACATGGCCTGTAGTGGACTAGCATATATATATATATATATATATATATATATATATATATATATATATATATATATATATATATATATATATATTTATTATTATTATTATTACTATCCAAGCTACAACCCTAGTTGGAAAAGCAAGATGCTATAAGCCCAGGGGCTCCAACAGGGAAATATATATATATATATATATATATATATATATATATATATATTATATATATATATATATATATATATATATATATATATATATATATATATATATATTATTGCTCACTTAGTTACTCCAGAGGTACTTAGGCCACATTTTGACCCATGACCGCTCGTGATAGGATTTTCCACTCTTCTCTATCCTGTGCCTGCTGGAACCATTCAATCAGGTTTCCCCCAGAGATTCTTACATCCTCCTCCAGGCATCTTCTCCAATCTTTTCTTGGCCGTCCTACGGGTCTTCTTCCAGCAACTTTAGCCAAGAATATCCTCTTTGAAGCTCTATCCTCATCCATGCGATCCATGTGTCCTGTCTATTGGAGTCTTCTTGATCTAATTATATCACATATATTTGGTTAGTTTGTGCTATTTCTTATTTCTCTATTATGTCGTCTTATCCATCCATTTATTTCTTGGTCATAGATGGGCCCCTCTATTCTTTTCAGAATCCCATTCTCAAAAATTTAAAATCTTTTCTCTAATATTTTTTGTTAGACACCATGTCTCGCATCCATATATCAAAACTGGTCTGAAAACTGTGTTATAGATTCTCAATTTTGTTTTACGGGAGATTGTTCGTCGTTTAAAAAGATCTGTAAAGCTGAAATAACATCTGTTGGCTGCTCCAATCCTTGCTGTAACTTCTTCAGCCATTCCAGCGTTCTGCGACATAATAGTACCCAGCTATTTAAAGGACTCTACTGTCTCAATTCTGATGCCTGCAAGATCTACATTTCCCTGTAATTGTGGTGTTCTTGCCACTTCCATGATTTTAGTTTTGCCTTCATTTATCTCTAATCCTACCTGGCAAGCCATTGTTTTGAACTGTGTTGTTAGGTTGTCCACCTCCCTGAGGTTGGCCCCCATAATATCTTTGTCATCAGCATATATATATATATATATATATATATATATATATATATATATATATATATATATATATATATATATATATATATATATATATATATATATATATATATATATATATATATATATATATATATATATATATATATATATATATATATATATATATATATATATATATATATATATATATGTATGTATATTATATGTATATCTATATATATGTGTATATTATATGTATATCTATACCTATCTATCTATCTATCTATCTATCTATATATATATATATATATATATGTGTGTGTGTGTGTGTGTGTGTGTGTATAAATGTGTGTATGTATGTAAATTGCTTTCTGGTCTCGCACAGTGACATTGCCAAACGCATAACTACTTGGTCTCTCACCGTTCCACGGGTATGGGGAAAGGGAGTAGGGAATATTAATAACCTGGTGAGAGGGGCGACCCCGAGAGGAAAAGGGGAGGGGGTGGGAAGGGTTGAATCTGCGTGCGTGTGTACATATCTACCTAAATATTTAGCCGTCAAACTGACGGGTCGCGTGCACTAGTTTCCAACTAAATGACTAGCAATTCGAAAGATATGTTTTACTTATATCACCTTTTATTTTCTTAGTTTTACTGACGCCAAGATTGGATGGATGGGTGCAATCCTATTCAAAGCAGCGAATTAGGTGGTTAGTGTTTGTCCATCGTTAAGGGCCACATCAAGAGTGGAGAGAGAGAGAGAGAGAGAGAGAGAGAGAGAGAGAGAGAGAGAGAGATGGTTGATAAAACCAGACTCTACTGTACGGGAGTGTCTATGTCTCCTTTGAAAATAACTGTCATCTATTGGAATAGGATGGCCCTTACAAGGCGATCCTCATCTCACAGGGATGAGACTGTTCAAAAGATATTCTTATACATATAATACTCTAATAGGGAAGGTAAGCACACAAGCGGAAAGAATCTTACCTTTTTACCTCGATACATATAATCATTTTTATAAATGCCATCTTCCCGGGATAAAGAACCAAGACATCAAACACCAGTTGATTATCAGATCTGTAACACAGTCGTTCTCTGGAGGAAAAACTATTTTTTTTTTTTATTTCTGAAACTTGAATGAAGCAGTTCTGAAAATACCGCATTATCATGAATTTGGATTGATTTTATATTGAAAATTAAGAATTAAAGTTTCTTGCAGTGTTTCATGGTTGTATAATAATAATAATAATAATAATAATAATAATAATAATAATAATAATAATAATAATAATAATAATAATAATAATAATAATAATAATAATGCTTTTATTCAGCAAGCTGTAATTTCTCCATCCAATACAAATCCAAGCAAAGATCTTTGATGAGTCATTTCTGAACTTATAAACTAGCCCTTTGAAGACACGACTTTCCCCATCTATCGGTTAATTCATTTTCCCTCCTCCCCATCCTGTTGGAAGGGACAAAGACGTGATTGACCTCTTCCCTTCTTTCCCAGTTGTAACAGCTCCCCCCTCATCTCCCCTCTCCCTGTCTCCTCCACCCCTCTTACCTCGATCGCTCCCCTCGCGTTGCTGGAGCCACATCGCACTTAATAAGAGCAGCTGCATTAGACCTTTAATCAAGCAGCCAATTTTTCTACCCTCCAGGAGGGGCCTGAAGAAGAGGGGGAGAGAGGAGGAAGAAGAGGCCGGGGGGGGGGGGGAATTAGTTAGAGGAAAAGGGTGAAAGATGAAGAAAAAACAAGAAAGAGAGAGGGAAGACAAAGAAGAGGGCTAGAAGAGATAGATTCTATTTGATTTGATTTTTCAAAGTTATCTGAACTCAGGACAACTAGGCTCAGAAAGAAAGGACCAGAAAGATCGAACACGTATGAAGAAATATAAATAAACGGTGAGAAAGTAAAAAAAAAAAAAAACGATGGACAAAAAATAAAGAATGAAATAATTCTGACAAAGAGAAAAAGTCACAAAGAAATCTGAGAAAGAAGGGGCGAAAGAAAGCCGACAAAGAATGACGAAATAGGGTCGTGAATCGGCGATTCCTTGTCTTGTGACTTCCCCTTTCTCCCTTTCGACATCCGTGAGGGATCGTCCTTTAATGAGGATGCAACTCAACGCTAAGGTATTAATAATCACTCGAGGATAAAGAGTGGACATCCTAACGTATCCTAGGAGTAATTAATGCCGAATTAGATCTCCGACGGTCTTGTGGGTCACTGCACATCCGTTTCCCGACAGAGCGTTTCATCTTGTTAATTTCTGGACGCTTGGGGTATAGTAGGCAGGAAGTGGCCCAAGAAGAGATTTTGCAGTGGAATAGATCGACGCAGTTTGGAGATTTTCTTAAATTTGTTTGTTACACAGTTGTTCCATATTCTTGGCTTCTCTTTTTTACATTTTACACAAGAGAACTCTATGTATTCATAAAAGAATTTCTGGTTGTATGTTAATGTTCATATATCTTAATAAATAATGAAAATAAGAATGATAATAACCTACATAAAAATAGTTTACATATTCTTCTTATAGGTAACGCAGCAAATATATTAAAAAAAATCATTAACTTTATTCACACATTACACTCATAATTATTAGGTTTAACTGTTTCACGTGATGTGGTGTCCGTCACATTGAGAAATGTATTAAGGCGAAATATGTATTCATAGTAAAAAAAATACTTGTGAGTATGATATATAGTTTTTTAATATGATGCATATATATATATATATATATATATATATATATATATATATATATATATATATATATATATATATATATATATATATATATATATAGGAGAAAAGGTGTGTTTGGAATTGAATATTTCCTTATGCATTCATATACACGAAATCTTATACAATTATAATAATTTCCTATTAAAGTGATTAATTATACACATAATTTCAGTATATCATATATACATACTATCTACAGACATACAAATATATGTATGTGTATATATATATGTATATATATATATATATATATATATATATATATATATATATATATATATATATATATATAATCTTATACCATTTATTCCAACGTATATATACATGTACATACATATAAGTATAGTACATACATACATGTAGATATATACATATATATTAGACATAAGAGTACACACGTTGACCCTGTCTTTCACTCATCACATATAAGACCATAACCATTAGCACCATTTTAAACACTCATCGAAAGTATAATAAATAATTTCAATCTTTATGGCACTTGACAAACGAGACCGAAGAGGGCCTTCTCTTTGTGATGCCCTTCGCGGGCAAGTGTCGATGAAAAGATAAATTGGCCCTTATTGACGCCACCATCTCCCATTCGATTAGGAAACAAGAGTGAATGCTGGTGGCCGGTATGGGCATAACGTTAGTGGGCACTGTTACTTTTTGTGATAACTTAGTCCGTTAGCGTCATGGCATTTCAGTTTGCTTTGGTCCTATTGGTGATATTTCGGTTTGATTGGACCATTTGAAGAGGAGATCTGGTTAATCATGGTCATAATTATTGGTGAGGGGAATTTTGAAACCTAATAACAGTCAACATAGACAATTCTTGAGGTTTATCTTTTTTTTCAAAACAGTTTATGTCGGTTGTCAGACATAATACCTTTGTAATGTACTGTATTTTGCAACCATCTTGAATTATTTTTATGTTCTTTAACTAACGCGGAGGATCTTTGTGTATTTTATAAACGACGTAGATGATTCCGAGTTTTTTTTTTTTTCTG
>NC_090732.1:112692976-112702976 GCF_036898095.1 Palaemon carinicauda
GGCCTTTGATAGTAAAAAAAAGAGTTTAAACTGAAAACAATCTCTCTCTCTCTCTCTCTCTCTCTCTCTCTCTCTCTCTCTCTCTCTCTCTCTCTCTCTCTCTCTCTCTCTCTCTCTCTCTCTCTCATCAGTTACATGGACATTAATTTACATATCAATGATATACTGAATATATATGTGTGTATATAAGCTTGCCTATTTCCACATTAATGAAAGACCTTGAGACATCATCACTCATACCGAGTTTTATGATCATGGAATAACTTTTTTTGCCATACTAAAACGGCGGCATGTAAACACTGAACGAGCATCCAAGGGAGATGAAGACAATTGCATGAATTGTAAATTGACAGTCAAAACCACCTGGACAAGTGGATATTCCTCAATTATTAAACGTGTTATAATCATCTTCGTCTTATCATAGTTATTGCAGCCTTTTGGCATTCATTTTGTATCAACGGAGTATGGCATTTGTGCCGAAAGGAACGATCCTTTGACACCATTGCTTATTTTAAGATTTCTAATCAAATTCACATCTCAATTCAGTATTTCTATAAAGAGAAATCTCGATTCGGCATTGTTATGACACGCACAAAATTCATCATGCCTGAAAAGGATATATGCAACTGGAAAAATTTCCAATAGTTTTCAATATTGTTTGAAAATTCAAGGGCGTCTCAAATATAAGCGGTCGTGTAATATTGATGTGCCATTTTCAATTATCCTTGAAATTCTATTGACATCATGATGTAACCATTAGAAGTCAAGTCGGCTCTTATCTCGAAATTTTAAAAAATCCAGCTTCCTTGAAGGAAGCAAAGGCATCAAGTAAGAACTTTGCCCCGATTTTCCTATCACCTGCCTTTTTGATGCCACCCCTCTCCGTTGGTTTTGGTTTCGTTAAAAGCAGAGGCACATAGAAATAAGATGTAACTCCGACAAAGAATAATTCATAGGCTTGCTAAGCTTAGGAAACTCATCAGTGATGTATGTTTAGTCAATAAGCTTCAGCAATTAACATTTCCGTTTCTATTTTTCATATAATTAGTGAACTGCGTTGTAGATCGAAGCTTTGTTTGTACGTACGTTTTGTATTAATTTTCAAGTAGAGTGTTCCTTTTATAAAGGGTAATTAAACATAAATTATACCATGAAAATGTGTGTACGAGACGAGTATTTGCTAAATTTATATAACCTTCAAAAAGAGAGAGAGAGAGAGAGAGAGAGAGAGAGAGAGAGAGAGAGAGAGAGAGAGAGAGAGAGAGAGATGAAGCAACTCTTATAACAGCATGGACCCTTGAACAGGGAGTAAGTGATGTTACTGTGTGGAATTGAATAACAGGTCTGGTGGGGACCTCTGGACTCTGACCAAACAACCAAGAAAGAGAAGAATAGGAAAAAGGGGGACGAAGTCTTCACTCGCCCCACTAAGTCTTTACCTTTATATGATGAACACCATCTTAAAGGTTTTGCCGAGAGGAGAAAAGAACTTTGGTTCTGAGGTTTTTAATACGTCATACTTGGTTTTCGTTTGCTGAACTTCTATCACTAACTGCAACTGAAACAGTTTCTAAATTTGTATTGTCTAACGTATCCTTAAACATTCCTCCCATGAAAATTCTACCCACAAAGATTCCACATTGAAAATTCTACCCAAAGAAAGTTCCACTCAGAGAAAATTCCACCCACGAATATTCCACCCAAGTTCATATGTGAAAATGCAGGTTTGAAAATATATGCTACCTTTGTTCTATTTATTATACAAAAATAGATCTAATAAACTTCCAAAATATCAACAACTTTAAATTTGAAGTATCAAAGGATCAATTAATTACCAAAAAGAAAAGTTGTTAACAAGTAAACAACAATTTAAAATTTGAGTTATCAAAGGACCCTTCAATTGTCAATTAACTGAACAAGCATATTAAAAAAATCTTCAAATCTAAATGGGCTTTCTGCCATAAGTACTATTTGAGATTTTCAGCGAGCTATTTCCAATTACTTGTAGTCTAAGGAACCCTTAAACCATGGCCCTGAAATTCATTATTAGTGAGAAAGGAAAGGAAAAGATTTTTGACGAATCTAATTATATCTATGAAAAGCATCAGATAATCATACAAAAACTAAAACCTCTTGGAGATGTGAATAGCTTTAAAAAGGTTGTAACGCACATATACATAAATCTTTTGATTGTGATGTGCCAGAGATCCTTTTTAGGTCTGGGAGCCATATGCTTCCAGGATCTAGTTCTTTGGTGGAAGCCCCCGGTGCTATAGAAAATTTACGTGAAAAAATTAATGCAGGAGAAGTTGCCACATTACCTTGGGGGTGGGTTGCTATAGCATCAACTGTAGATCAGCTAAGTGAAGAAGCGAAGTCGAAGTTGCCAAATATACCTAGTATTTCCCCTGGTGTACAGAATTGGAGGTACAACTCTCAAGGGATTCCAGCACTACAAAGTCGAATAAGGTTTGAAATTCCTGACCAATTAAGGTATCTTCAAAACAGTTCACTTTTCCTAGCTCATGGCAGTGGAATAGAAGATCCCGAACGAATTCTTATTTCTGCAACAGAACTACTATCGTTTCCAGAGGCCGTGTAATAGTTTTTTTTTAAATAACTCCTAAAATAACTGATGGATTTCCACGATATCGAAGCGGGGAGCGCTTCTTACAATGGCCTAGTTTTGTGCATTGCCAATTACGTTTCATTAACTTTTTTACTTAAGAAAATGAGGCTAAAGGGGCCCATTCACGTTCAAAAAAAGCGTCAAAATTTTGCATCAAAATTTTGCATCAAAATTTTGATGCAAAATCTTGACGCTTTTTTTGAACGTGTATGGGCCCCTTGAAGCCAGTCTTAGCCACCCACACATTCGCAAAAGTGATGACGTCCCTCATTGACGTTGTTATAACGTTTTTACCCCTGTACCTCCCATCCCCCGAATTGTTAAACGCCTGTTTAACTCCATAGATAATTGTCATATGACCTACCCCGAGCAATACGAAATTCTTTGTCAGTAAAAGTTCAGCATACCTGGTAATGTGATCCGTGACTTTAGACTTTACCTAAACACAAGACCAACGTTTTATATCTTACCCACTCACTTACATTGAAGATCAAGAATGAGACTTATGACAGGAAAAGAAAGAAGCTATGCTAACCCTACACTTCCCACTTCAAGCGAGTGTTGGTAAAGCAATAGAAATATAGTTTTCTTTAGGTTAAGCCGTAGGACTCATTCTTCAATACAACACAGGTTACTCGATACATCAATTGCCAGGAAGAAAATGACAGAGAGCATTGTTTGATATAATTTATCATATCAATTTCACCAGAGAGAGTAGCTTGAATTCCTTAGAAGGTGGACTTCTAAAAGATGTTTCATATAAGGGCATTGACATCGGCCATTTGATAAATTTTAAAATCATATATATATATATATATATATATATATATATATATATATATATATATATATATATATATATGTGTGTGTGTGTGTGTGTGTGTGTGTGTGTGTGTGTGTCATACATACATAAGATTTATTATACTTCAACCTATAGCTTTATATATTTATTTACGTTATAAGTACCAGTACCTATTCTTGTTACTTAAAAGTTATGTGACAAATATTATTGCTACTTGGTCACTGGAATTATATCAGACTTCAATTAATGAACCAATCAACCTTACTTTGAGAAATCCATTGACATTGTCTACATGCCAAGATGATATACTGGTATCAAAGTATTCATTAGCTTTGCTTTTCCAAAATAATGTTATCACCAATTGCTAGAAACCATAGATTTATGTGGGATTAAAAAAAAAAAAAAATGGACACTTACACATTTTACTCATCATCACTCTCAAGCAAAACAATTGTTTTCTATTTCTACTAATGTTTTTATTTTATTTTTTTATTTTATTTTATTTTTAGTCGCAAATCTAAAATTTGTAGGAGTCCGAATAGAATACCTCTCAGTGCGAGTCCACACCCCTGGTTTAAACCTCTTCTATTATGTTTGATAATTTGTGTTAACCATCTAATCATTATCTACCACCATAAAACATTTTATTGCTCTTCCGGCTCATTTCATATGTGCAGTACACAGTCTTTTCTAACAGGGATTTACTCGGTAGCCTAATAACAATAGGAATGAAGGAAAGAAGGCAAGAAGGAAGGGGGGTGGGAGTACTAGGATAGCCATAGGTGTAAACACCGGAGGGTTGGGGGAACCTCTGCGTCACAGTTAGTGATTAAGTAACACTTCTTCGAAAGGCTCTGATGGAAGGGAAGAAGTTCCTCTTTTTTTCTAAGAGTAAACGGGTTAATTAAGCACATCTGTCAATTCATTGTACCACCAAAAATTAGGCCAATGTTTGAAACATTCATTGCTGTAGTTTCATGGAAATTCATAAGCCGGTTTGTTAGATATTTTGGAAAACACTATTACACGTCCTCTGGAAACGATAGTAGGTTTAGATAAGTTAGTAGAAAATACATCTAGGTTGTGTGATGGGACATTAAAATCATCCCCACAGCTTTGGACTCAACTCTTCACTGTACATATGATTGTTGAAAATAAATTCCCACCCCGTGTGTTCCTTTGAATTGCTTAGTAGACTTTAAAAAAAAAAAAGGAATCCACAACCCCTTTTTATAACCGTTTCCAAATTCTTCTCTATGTGGTTGTCTTTTTCACTGTGGCTAATCTTTCTGGTGAAAGATGTGAGATCGGTAGAAGGACTCAGTATAACAATGACTCAGATTTTGCTTTCAAAACTAAATGCTTTAACGCTCTGGCATTTCTTCCACCATCCGAAGTCATCGCTGCCTTTGAATTGCTTTCAGACGATAATGATATACCAGATGAATATGTTGGTTTCTTTGAAAACACCTACATTGGTATATATCTAGGAAAAGGAACTAACCACAGGAGAGTATACCCCCTTTTCTCAATAACGCTTTGAATTGTACGAGAACGGGTCTTGCAAAATATATCACGATCCAATAATGGAACAGAAGGCTTTCTTAATGCTCTACAATCATCACTATCAAACATACAGCCATGTATATGGAAGTTGTGTACCGCATTGCTAAGGAAGGGGATTGACTCAGACAAAAATGATTCTTATCAGTCGAGGAGATAAAAACAATCAGAGAAAAAATACAAAAGTATTAATGGGAGGCCCAAACACTGTCGAGTGCTTCAAGGGCAATATTGTATTAAAGTATGTTTTAAAGTTTCTAAGAGGCGTTGCCTATAACGTTCATTGAAACCCATTTTTCTCTTATGTTTTTTAAATATATTCTTTTATAATTCATGTATTAGGGATAGACTAACATGTTCAAAGATATATTTATACATAATATTTCTAATTGGAGATACTATTTTAGAAACTAAAACTTTTCATATATTTTTTATTCACATATACACTTACGTAGAATTTTCGTGGGTGGAATTTTCACGTAAGCATTTGGCAGTCTTGGATTTTCTGGTCAATATATTTTATTCATTTATTTAATTATTCTATATTCTAAGAAATATAACGAAAATTCAAGAAATTTGAGATTTATATATCTGATGACACTCATTTTGATGTTAAATAATATGCGAAACGAGTGACACAAGTAGGGTAGACTTTTTTTTAATCTCAACAACGACTACAAGTTGGAACGTCCAATTCCATACAGGGTTAAGCAAAAGTAACCATAGACATTCGATCTATACCCGGGATATAGGCAAAAATGGTTATTCTGGAGCCACTCCCACCCCTAGACTATTCATTAGACTCCTAAGCAGTTGTCTGATCACAAATTGAACAAAAACAGGTCTTGAAGCTGAGCCTGGTGGATTTTTGTATTTAAGAATAGACTAAACAGGTATCGACGCATGGCCCTATCGAAATCCTTCTTACCACCCACGAAGGGACAAGCGAGATTAATTCCTGGATAATATTTCATTATATGGTCTTTCTTTAAAAACTAAGGACCCTTTACGCGGATGAAAACTCAAACGCGCTTAAATTGAGTGTGAAATAAATATTGAGGCATCTCAACTACATTTGATAAACAATCATCATCAATTTCCATATAACTTTATTTTATCCTTCAATATATCTATCTACTACCTCAAAAGCTATGTGGGAGATATTACACATCATTTGACGCATTTGGCAAAAATTACTATCAAAACTTTTTTATTATTTGTGCATATATGCGGATGTGTGTGTGTGTGTGTATGAAGGTGCCCTGTGCAGTTCCCAAGAGACTCGTCTGTCATCGCCCAGACATGTATTGTATTGGCCAGAATTTGTGGGGTATCTTGGCCTTTTATTGGCTCATCGGGCGTGGCTAAGGAATCCTTTAAGGATTATCTTCCCCTGATTTATCCTTTCTCCGCGCTATTGACCCGTCCGTGCCTTTGATTGGATTCTGTTTATCAACCGTGACATGATCCCTATACCTCTAGCAAAACCACATACCCATCTGCTGTCTCGTCTTTCTTTCCTTACCGACCCGTGTGCTGTCTTTATTTCATGCGCATTATCAACCTTGTTCTGAAATAGGGAATGTTATGAGAGAGAGAGAGAGAGAGAGAGAGGAGAGAGAGAGAGAGAGAGAGAGAGAGAGAGAGAGAGAGAGAGAGATAAATCTATTACCGTGACCGGTTGTCCTCCGTTTACCCAAGTAAACGTTAAACTTTGGGGATGTTATGAGAGACAGACAGTACGAGATCACACATTCCTGCTTTCTCGTCCAATTTTTAATGAGAGAGAGAGAGAGAGAGAGAGAGAGAGAGAGAGAGAGAGAGAGAGAGAGAGAGAGAGAGAGAGAGTCAAAGTCAAAGTCAAAGTCAAAAACCTTTATTCCATTATAAAATGGTTATTCTGTTACATAACAATATAAATTATTTACATAAAATTCACAATAATTGGATTGTAAAAAGTTAGGATATATATACATTCAAGTAAAATTTAAAAAATATTGCTTAAGTTTCTTTTTGAATAAATCAGTACTAACATTTGTACATTTTCTTATTTCCAGAGGTAGTTTATTCCAGCAAGCTGGGCCCCTTATTGCCATTGAGCGTGAACCCAAATCAGTTCAATAGCTGTCTACATATAGATTTTCATTCTGTCTGGTTAATGCATTCCTACAATTACCAACTGTAGGAAATGTGTATAGCCAGTTGGGATATTCTTTTCTCAAACTTTTAAAAACAAAAACACAAACATCGTACATACACTTTTCTTTTAATTTTATCCACTTTAATTGCTGGAGGGTTGGGGTGATGTGATCGTGTTTTTTCACCCCAATAACGGCTACTCTACCTGCAAAGTTTTGGATTTTTTGAGCTTTTTCCATATGCATATCATTAGTTGATCCCCATATCTTAATACAGTAGTTTATTACACTCAAGACCAGACTTTCCACAATAAAAGCTCGAGTAGTATCATCAAAGTAATCTTTTACTCTACTTAAATACATTAGAATGCCACTAACTTTTCTACTCAGCTCGTCAATGTGAGTACTGAATGTCATGTACCTGTCCATGTGTAGACCTAGATTTTTCACATGTTGACTTATCTTTACTTCATCACCATCGCATTTTATTATAATGTCATTTGGAATTTTGCTAATATATTGTGAGCTACCCACAAACATGCACTGTGTTTTGGTGGCATTTAATAATAGCCCTTTTCTTAGAAAATATTTCTTAATTTTGAGCAATATTAGTTCAGCCCTTTTTATCAAGCCATCTAAATTTTCTATTTGATCAGCCAAAAGAACTTGGGTGTCATCAGCGTATTGAATTAGCAAACAGTTTTCTATGTATTTAATCATGTCATTAACGTAGACTAAAAACATAATTGGACCTAGGACAGATCCCTGTGGGACTCCAAATTCAACCTTTTCAATGCAAGAATTTACGTCTCCTAATCTAACTACCTGACTTCTATCCTTCAAGTAATCCTGAAACCAGAACGTATCAATGTAATGTTCCTTAAGAGATTTACACAATTCATCATGGTTGACACTATCAAATGCCTTTGATAGGTCACATAAAATTAATATGGAAACTTTTTTTCGATCAATATTTTTATAAATTTCATCTGTTAATTTCATCAAAGCTGTTTCTGTTGATAAACCCTTACGGAATCCATGGTGAGTGTTAGAAATCAAATGATTTTTTTTCTAGATGTTCCATTAACTGATTACATACAATCTTTTCTATTACTTTCGATATTACGGGAAGGATAGAAACAGGTCTATAATTACCAGGGTCGTCCTCGTCTCCTTTCTTGTGAAGAGGGTCTACGAGGGGTTGTTTCCAAATAGAAGGATATTTCCCAGTTACAATCGATGTATTTATGATAACCGTGATATAACATGCAATAACTGTAAGGGAATCTTTTAGAAAACTAGTAGGAATACCATCCGTTCCGTAAGCATTACTATTATTCAAACTCTTAACTGTTAATATTATTGTTTCTACTGTAACTGGTTGCGGTCTAAACAATCTTATATTATTGCCAAAATTATTTTGAGTGTTTCTAATATCTTCATTTTCGTACTTTTGTAGAATTTCCTGCGTTTTATCATAAGTTATTTTTCCTACCTTAGCAAAGTATTGGTTAAATTGATCTGCTCTAGCTTTTGGGTTGTCATATTCAATCTTTTTATTTGTTTTAGTAGATACAATATTATTCATAATTTTCCATGTTTCTCTACGAGAGAGAGAGAGAGAGAGAGAGAGAGAGAGAGAGAGAGAGAGAGAGAGAGAGAGAGAGAGAGAGAGAGAGAGAGAGAGAGACTAAACAGGGATTGACTTGAGAGCAGATACATTGTTGCAAAGGATCTATTGTCCATTTGCATTGTGTACAGAACACGAGGTACGGCCAATTGAGGCAAAAGACAATCGGGCAAACAAACGTACAGACAGGCTGACAGACATTGAACCCCATACGTAAATCAGTAAACAAAAGGGCGCCCGCGTCTCCTTTCTAAAGGACACCACTATCCTCGGGACGGTTCGTGGGTATATGCCCATCAATGAATTTTTCCTTCTTCTCCTCTTCTTCCACTTCTTCGAAACGGAATCCTTCCGAAATCGTGATGATCCCATGGATGAAGAATCGTTTTGAAAAGGTCAGGAATCTCCTTCCAGAAGTTCTTCCCATGAAAGACAAGGGAAGAAAATGACGCAATGAGCCTTTGGAAGAGATCTTCGTGAAGGGAACCAAGGAACACTCCGCATTCAAGCATAAGACGCAAATAACATTTCGACCTTTCATTTTGACGAGAACAGAGATCTTTTATTACTTTAAAAGGAAATCAGATATGAAAAGCGAAGAGGAACAATTATTGCTATACCGTCATTGTTTTTACTTATAAACACGAAACGTTTTTTATACCTGTTTATAGACGCTCATTATGTTTGCATACATACGTATATTTGATCCGGTTTCCTAGGAGCATTAAGTTTTGTATTCGATAGTGCCATTCATTATGTTTTTTAATATATATGGTACTACATATCATGACCAAATAATAAAGATGTTCATACGTTATCAACATATTATATATTACAAATTATCTTCGCAATTACTAGCGTTACTCACACCAGTTTCTAATTAAACTATTTTCATGTGAAAAACGAATTCAGATAACATCGATTTTCCTGCGTTGCTAATGTGATTCAAAGAACTGGAGGAAGATTAGGAATATTTAGCAAAATGAGAAAGATTTAAAGAGTTGAAGTGCTGGATATATTGAAAAATGTATAGCCGTGAAGAAAAGGAGAAGAGATACAGATATTCATTTAACTCACTTCTTTGACTGATGTCTTCTGTAATCGAAATGCCTAAGAGTGAAGAATGGCACTATGAGAAGGGTTAATTTTCTGGATAATATTGGAATCAATTGATTATGCAAGGTTTTTCAGTTCATAAAAGTAAAAGATGTTCCAGCAATTAGAAGAAGAGTCTCCTA
>NC_090732.1:112717976-112722976 GCF_036898095.1 Palaemon carinicauda
ACTCTCCCTTTCTTAACTACAACACGGCAATTTCGGCAATATGTGGGAGATTGTGGTTTCCGAGTGTACATCTAGGGGTTACCCCTCTCGTTAGGGCATGACTACTTCCTCTTCCGCTACCCGAGGGACGGGAAGAGACCAAGTAGTCATATCTTTAGCAATGCCACTGAACGTGACAGGAAATATATATGTAAATATATATATATATATATATATATATATATATATATATATATATATAT
Organism: Palaemon carinicauda; assembly: GCF_036898095.1. Classification (NCBI taxonomy): domain Eukaryota; kingdom Metazoa; phylum Arthropoda; class Malacostraca; order Decapoda; family Palaemonidae; genus Palaemon; species Palaemon carinicauda. The sequence goes on from NC_090732.1 coordinate 112,718,219, forward strand.
ATATATATATATATATATATATATATATATATAAATACATACATATATATATGTATATGCATATATGTATATACATATATATTTATATATATGTGTATATATATATATATATATATATATATATATATATATATATATATATATATATATATATATGTATATATATATACATATACGTGTGTGTGTGTGTGTGTACTGTATACAGTATATAGCCAGACACTTGCTCTTTATTAAATAAGGGAGATTACTGAATCCTACAACAGACCTTCGGCGTGAATGCCTTGCATTGTACTTTATATTACACATCGTTATTTGAACTTGCATCAGACCAGAGGTTACCGAGAGTGGTAGCGAATGATAATGAGGCGCGAGAACTGCCATAGTGAGGTTGTTTAAAATGAAGCTGTGCCTTGACTTGCACCATCTGATGGTGGTAGTGAGAGTAAGTCCTGAAAGAAGAATGCCGTAATTACGTTGGGAAGGGATTTATTTAATTTGATGACGTAAAGGATTTGTTTTTTAATTGAACTGCCACCAGCGTACGTTTTTATTTTCTTTCTCATTTCATAACACTAAATCCAAAACAGGTGCTGGGCATGGTTTTCATTTGTTGGAGAGAGAGAGAGAGAGAGAGAGAGAGAGAGAGAGAGAGAGAGAGAGAGAGAGAGAGAGAGAGAGAGAGAGAGAGACGGGGTGGGGGAGGTGTGTTGAATAGTGAGCAAATTATGTAGAATAGAATTTTTAATCAAACTGTTACTTTTCTTTTTATCATAATTCGACTTTTCTGATAACAGTAACGATGACCGCTTTGCTTACGAATTTAGTTGTTAGGTGAATCAGTATATTAACTGATGAGTCATCTTCATTACTATAAAAAAAATGAAACTTGGTAACCTAAGCTGGTATATACCAATTTAAACCAAAAATAAACATGGCTTAATATGAATAAAATCTTATGAATAAATAAAACAGAAAAAAATGATAGACGGGTAAATGACTGACAGCTGTCAGTAGTCACCAGGCAGACAGAGAGAAAAGAAAGAGAAGAAGAGTAAGGAAAATAAGCAATGGCTGCAAACCCTCACATCCACCAAACGTAACCTCAGACTATAATATCACTGGCGAATCCAAACAAAAAAGTCCCTGTGCAACTACTTTCTTCTTCTTTCTTCTTTTCCTCTTCTGCACCTGAATCAACTCGAAGCATTTAACACCCCAACATTAGGGAGTCAAGTTTCACCAAAGGTATTTTACTATAACAGCTTCGCCAACCGTATGACGTCATCCGTTTTCATGAGATCAAGGGAATTTATTTATCATTCGAAATTAGAAAGGTGACCTGTTTCAGATACTCACAAAATCCGCGAGATAAGATTTTCGGGGCAGAGGAAAGGAGGGGTTATATTCTTTCTTTCCATTACATAAGTATCATTCTTGAGGTCAAAGTTAAACGGTAAGATAAAATGACAACATTCTTGTCTTGTTTATTATCTCTCTCTCTCTCTCTCTCTCTCTCTCTCTCTCTCTCTCTCTCTCTCTCTCTCTCTCTCTCTGGCTTCGGAAGTATTCGGAATTACTCATGAAATTTCTCTCATATTTCTTTTCTTTTTGTGACCCCTCATTGATGGGGATGAATCCGTAGTAATTCGTTTAATTAATGACTTCCATTTTACATCATTTCATAGTTAATTTTTGTTCATTTACCTCACCAGGTCTCTCTCTCTCTCTCTCTCTCTCTCTCTCTCTCTCTCTCTCTCTCTCTCTCTCTCTCTATATATATATATATATATATATATATATATATATATATATATATATATATATATATATATATATATATATATATATATATATATATATATATATATATATATATATATATATATATATATATATATATATATATATATATATATATATATATATTATATGAATTTCAGTCCTCATTCCTCCAGCATTCGGTTCTTTTCAACTGCTAAACTTGAGAATTCTAGTTTCGCCTCTTTGCCCCTGATTATTATATCGCTTTTCTTGAAGCGCTAAGGTTATCTTTATTCTTGCATAAGCGCTGTCATTCCTCCTTGCTTTTTTACGGTATTAATGATGATAAAACGAGAGCACATATGCAGAATTATCTGTATGTTTATTTGTGAAATTAAAGAAATAAACATAACACATTCATCACGATTTCCTTAACATGCGAAAGTGATAAAACAAAGTACAGGACTGATAACCCTCAACTGCACATACGAGAGAGAGAGAGAGAGAGAGAGAGAGAGAGAGAGAGAGAGAGAGAGAGAGAGAGAGAGAGAGAGAAATTGGTAATATCACAAACACAGCCCCTCAGTCCCTGGTCTATTCCACACACCTCTGGCAGGCCTGTCCTTCCCTACTTACCTCCCCTGTGTATAAGATCTTTAAACGCGGCCCTTAACTAATGGATTCCACACAGACCCACACAAATGCTGTTGTAATGAAGTCCTGGATATCGCCAGAACCCCAAGAGTCCTTTTCCCTAATGACCCCGTGACGTTCAAAGTGCTGTCCTGGCTCCATAACGAGGCACATGTTGAGTTGCTATCGTTATATCTATGGAAATGAGGATATATGGGACCAAGGGTGTTGATTTTCGCACGATGATCAGCACTGTTGTCGTGGAAGGTCAGGTAAATGTGTAATGTTTTAATCCCAGAGTTTAAAAGTTAACTGTTTGTCAGATAGCTTTAAAAGGCATATGCTCTCTCTCTCTCTCTCTCTCTCTCTCTCTCTCTCTCTCTCTCTCTCTCTCTCTCTCTCTCTCTCTCTCTCTCTCTGACATTGGAGTCTTCCCTTCGTTTTCCTGTATTTTGTCACTTCGCAAATTACTTTGTAAATATTCGCGAGCCAACTCTTTAATAGAACAGGGACCTAATTTCTTCCTTCCCAATTCTTTTTTTCCGTTTCCCCCAGAGCTAAATAAAGTAGGTGAGGGCATTGGTTTGGCCAACCTACAGACTTCCTCAATTAAATAAATAGAGACCTATATGATTTTGACCGTTACCTATGAATTACACACATGAATGTTCAACTTAATTCACATATTTTTTATTGTTTAAAAAAGGAAAACATGTCCGTCTCAAGCAAATATATACTGTATATATATATATATATATATATATATATATATATATATATATATATATATATATATATATATATGTGTGTGTGTGTGTGTGTGTGTGTAAGTATATATAGACATATTAAATTTATTATGTGAACAATATTGTTTTGAATACCACTGTGGACCATTTAGTCCATGCTAATAGTCCAGATTTAGAGATATTTCAAATGTATATATATATATATATATATATATATATATATATATATATATATATATATATATATATATATATAAGTGTGTGTGTGTGTGTGTGTATGTATGTATTTATGTATTTATTATGTATATATGTCTGTGAGCAATTAAGAAAAGAACTGTTTACGTAGCATTGTGGTGTAAAAAGAATGATATGGAAGGAACATGAATCTACTCAAATGAGGTAAAAAGCTTAGCATAGTTTGATTATATAGAAAGAAAAGGAGTAGGGCAACTTAGTGAAGTGCCTGTAGGGTAAAGAGAGAAGTATTACCTACAAAGTACATGATAATGGTACAGAAAGCATTATTGGAATGGAATGGCCATAGAATTCTGAATTTGCTTGAGAACACAAAAAATAAAGGTAAAAGTTTTGCACAGGTTTGGCAATAAGGAAATGAATCGTCCATCAGGCAAATAACCTAGAGGTGAGTTATAAATAGAGTTTGATTAGAGGATCTATTCAGTTCCTTTATATTGACCACCCTTTGTAAAGAATTGATTCTGAATTATTCAGAAGCCTTCAAAAAATGCCTCGCATATTTTAGACTGTATTGACATTAAATTTGCACACACTTGTTAATCAGCGTTTGCTTAATATGTATTCGAGTCCTCTACCCCACAATACTACCAAATTCTAAAATCTGTCCCACTTTAAATTCCTTGTTTACTCTTGCATGAGTCGTGGAGTTCAACAAATCTTGATATTTGACAATATATCAAAATCAAAATATCTACATTTGACATCGCGTTCAGAATAGACCTGACACAAATTAAATCCTTGGAATCTCCGTGTGTTTCAAAAATGAATGATAAATATTCAATTAAAAATGTCTACTACGTTATGGACATCCAATGTTCCTAAAAGGAAGTAAAGGTTAACATAATACATCAAACATATACAGGTGATATATGTGTATATATATATATATATATATATATATATATATATATATATATATATATATATATATATATATATATATATATATATATATAACGTAGTAGACATTATATTAACACTTGAGTGCCATAAGCAACTCAAATACAATAAAGTTATTATTATAGAGAGCAGAGATGTATCAGTAGCCGAAAGTCAAAATCAATTTTGGATCTGCCTTCAGAAGGACGTTGTTATCAAGTTGACTGCCTAGAAATGTGTCTCCGCAATGCAAAACTCGCCTTTTAAAACAACATGTATGTATTATACGGCTGTGTCGAGTAATACATCACAAAATATTCCGAAAATGCTCTCTTTTTGATAAAGAACTTATTGTTTACACAAATTCATAGGATGTAGCTAAAATATTTACTACTCACTTGATAAAATCACATTCACAAAGAAACCCATATTTAAGAAGATATAACATAATTTTAAAATCGAGACCCTTTTTAAATGACAT
>NC_090732.1:112727976-112732976 GCF_036898095.1 Palaemon carinicauda
ATTGCATATTTCATTCTCATCATCATTGTCTTTCAACCTCGTGTGATTTTTCATGCATTCTGGTAAGCAAGCATTGCAAATCCTGTGGTGGTCTGCTAACAAGGACAGCATCATCAGCAAAATCTGGGTCTGCTAATTTCCTATTACCAATCTAGTCAAATCCTTCTCCACCATCTCCAACTGTTCTACGCATTACAAAATCCATGAATAGGATATATATATATATATATATATATATATATATATATATATATATATATATATATATATATATATATATATATATATATATATAGATATAGATATAATATATATATATATATATATATATATATATGTATATATATATATATATATATATATATATATATATATATATATATATATATATATATATATATATATATATATATATATATATCTTCACTAATCTGTAGCTGATCACATTCAGAGAAATTATGAATGTGAGAGAAGAAGACCTACTTGAATATGGTTTTTGAAACTTTGTTATTTCTTACATATAATTTTAGACAGACAAATTTATAGCTAAAGATTCTGTGAAAGATACTTGTTTTTTCTTGTAGAATAAAATAATAAACAAATTTTAGTAACGAAAATCTTTAAACAAACAATTTAAGAACCCTTCATAATGACATTGCCATAGATTTATTTAGTATATGGTATTAAAGTGAGCACATACACCACATAATTATATAATTGCTACAAATACTGAATCTTTATTACGTCAAGTACATCAAGAATCAAGAAAGAATAAGTTGTACTATGATCACACGGATTCCTGGTTTCAGCATCGTATAGGCCTATGTTATATGATTGCATGGATCTATCATCGCACCACTCAAATAACGGTACTAAAGTAATCCGTAATCAAACGAATTACACAAGAACCACAAATATGAGAAGTCAGTCTCAGATTGCAAACCAGTCAACCAGTCGTGAATCTCACCAGGACGTCTCGATCACACGGGATGCTGAAACGCATGGTGTATCTCAGCGTTCCATCTGAGAAACGGCGTTGACGTTGATGCCCTACTAGAGGTCAGGCGGGACCCATCTAACTCACTTTGATGCAGCAGTTAGTAAACTTATATCAATAAACCTCCCCTCTAAAGAAGGAAAGAGAAAACAGCAGATGTGGGATGCTATTAGAAGCCATTATTGATAAAACCCTCTCACCGGACTGAGATGGGGAGAGGTAATATTGCTAGACGGCTGTTTACACTTCATTCAGGGGAGAGGATATATGACCGTCCCCTTTTCTTATTAGTGTTTTTATAGCTTAAGTTTCCTTCTAATCCTTAATGAAAAAGTTACTACAAATTCTGGTAAATTTATTAATTATTCAAGAATATTTTGACATCTTATGTTCTATATTAGAAAATCAGTTCAAATAAATGTATATTAATTGATCAATATCCTGCCGTGAACAAGGGCAATTACAAAAGCCAATCGGCAATTAAATAGATAAATTAATAACCTTATTGGCTAAATATTTTCACATTTATTATCAAACAGTTTCCCTTTTCACTTTGATATGTAAAAAACTATCGAATGTAATAACCGAACGAGAAGTCTTCAGCGAGGATCATTCGTAAAAACATATTTTTTGTTTTTCTGCAGCTGGCTTTGTTGACACAGTTTTTGTTTTCTCTTTTTGTTACGTCGACTCTGGTATTAATTGCTTTATACCTCGTGAAAGAAAGTATATAAAACCTGTTTCAATTAAGGGGATGACGTCTGCTTCAGTGTTTCTTCTATAAATATTCATTCTTATGACGAAAAGGATATCTCCCCTTCTACATAGGTCAGAGAGAGAGAGAGAGAGAGAGAGAGAGAGAGAGAGAGAGAGAGAGAGAGAGAGATTTTACCTATCAAGACCATTATTTTCTAATCTGAGTGGGCTATTCTTTTCCTATATTCTTTGGTTTATAAATCATCACCATCATCATCATCATCATCTCCTACTACACCCATTGACGAAAAGGGCCTCGGCTAGAGTTCATCAGTCGTCTCTATCTTGAGCTTTTAAATCAACACTTCTCCATTCATCTCCTACTTCACGTTTCATAGTCCTCAGTCATGTAGGCCTGGGCCCTCCAACTCTTCTAGTGCCTTTTGAAGTCCAGTTGAAAGTTTTAGTGAACTAATCTCTCTTGGGTAGTCCGAGGAGCATGCCCAAACCTTCTCCATCTACCCCTCACCATGATTTCATCCACATATGTCATTCGAGTAATCGCTCTCATAGTTTCATTTCTAATCCTGCTTTATGAATGGAATAAGTAATTACTTTAACTGTTTATCGAGTATTCATAATCATTATGCAAAGGGCCTCTGATATAAGGAAAGAAGTGGTCGAAAGAACACGAGGGCAAAAGAAGCAAAGGAGTGAGATAATGAGGAAAATGAGATCAAATTAAAATGAAAAAAAATATTATAGCGGGATATGGAAAGTAGATTCCAATTAAACAAACAGATGGCGTTATATCACAAAAAGCACACTGCAAAAGTTTCTGAATCAATTAACGCTGAAACCTTTTGAATATGACTTCGATTTGGTAAATTTCTACTCAAAACATATTACACATAATATCTGGCATACGAGAACGCGATTTTATGTGAGCGCTTTTAAGTTTCCTCTCCAAAAGATTAAACTGAAACATAGACTAGAAAGACGCTCATAAATTAGGGGAGGTAAATGGCGCTTTCTTTCATTCGTTCTTTGGATATCATCTGCTAAAGATTTCTTCTATATAATTCAATGGGAGGTATTCATAAAAATGAAGGATATCCTTGTAAGCATAAGGTAGAAGGTAGAAGTATTAGCAAATCTTTCTTTTCATATTCATGACAGCTCAAATGAAATCTTACAAGTTCCAACATGTAACTAAGCGCTCCCGAAACACGAGTCAAGCTTTTACTTCTGCTTGGAGGATATCCTCGCAAGTAAAAGGTAATCATTACGAATATGAAAAGAAAGATTTGCTAATACTTCTACCTTCTACCTTTTACTTGCGAGGATATCCTCCAAGCAGAAGTAAAAGCTTGACTCGTGTTTCGGGAGCGCTTAGTTACATGTTGGAACTTGTAAGATTTCATTTGAGCTGTCAAGATAAGAAAGAGTTTAGTATTTATAATACGTATTTAATGCCCTGTTTTTACTTGTATTTAATTAAGTTTACGCATCAGAAATAACACAGACGCCGCCGCGCCTTCCCCAAAGCCTCGCTGGCAACATCTATCCCCCACCACTTGCATTAGAAGTTCTTTGACCTCTTTTTAGCTCCCACACCCCTTGCATTAGAAGTTCTTTGACCTCTTTTTAGCTCCCACACCCCTTGCATTAGAAGTTCTTTGACCTCTTTTTAGCTCCCACACCCCTTGCATTAGAAGTTCTTTGACCTCTTTTTAGCTCCCACACCCCTTGCATTAGAAGTTCTTTGACCTCTTTTTAGCTCCCACACCCCTTGCATTAGAAGTTCTTTGACCTCTTTTTAGCTCCCACACCCCTTGCATTAGAAGTTCTTTGACCTCTTTTTAGCTCCCACACCCCTTGCATTAGAAGTTCTTTGACCTCTTTTTAGCTCCCACACCCTTTGCATTAGAAGTTCTTTGACCTCTTTTTAGCTCCCACATCCCTTGCATTAAAAGTTCTTTGACCTCGTTTTAGCTCCCACACCCCTTGCACTAGAAGTTCTGTGACCTCTTTTTAGCTTCCCCACCCCTTGTATTAGAAGTTCTTTGGCCTCTTTTTAGCTCCCATACCCCTTGCATTAGAAGTTCTTTAACCTCTTTTTAGATCCCACACCCCTTACATTAGAAGTTCTTTGACCTCTTTTTAGCTCCCATACCCCTTGCATTAGAAGTTCTTTAACCTCTTTTTAGCTCCCACACCCCTTGCATTAGAAGTTCTTTGACCTCTTTTTAGCTCCCACACCCCTTGCATTAGAAGTTCTTTGACCTCTTTTTAGCTCCCACACCCCTTGCATTAGAAGTTCTTTGACCTCTTTTTAGCTCCCACACCCCATGCATTAGAAGTTCTGTGACCTCTTTTTAGCTTCCCCACCCCTTGTATTAGAAGTTCTTTGGCCTCTTTTTAGCTCCCATACCCCTTGCATTAGAAGTTCTTTAACCTCTTTTTAGCTACCCAACCCCTTGCATTAGAAGTTTTTTCACCTCTTTTTAGCTTCCACACACCTTGCATTAGAAGTTCTTTGACCTTTTTTTAGCTCCCCCACCCCTTGCATTAGAAGTTCTTTGACCTCTTTCTAGCTCCCCCACCCCTTGCATTAGAAGTTCTTTGACCTCTTTTTAGCTCCCACACCTCTAGCATTAAAAGTTCTTTGACCTCTTTTTAGCTCCCACACCCTTTGCATTAGAAGTTCTTTGACTTCTTTTTAGCTTCCACCCCCCTTGCATTAGAAGTTCTTTGACCTCTTTTTAGCTTCCCCACCCCTAGCATTAGAAGTTCTTTGACCTCTTTTTAGCTCCCACACCCCTTGCATTAGAAGTTCTTTGACCTCTTTTTAGCTCCCACACCCCTTGCATTAGAAGTTCTTTGACCTCTTTTTAGCTCCCACACCCCTTGCATTAGAAGTTCTTTCACCTCTTTTCAGCTCCCACACCCCTTGCATTAGAAGTTCTTTGACCTCTTTTTAGCTCCCACACCCCTTGCATTAGAAGTTCTTTCACCTCTTTTTAGCTCCCACACCCCTTGCATTAGAAGTTCTTTGACCTCTTTTTAGCTCCCACACCCCTTGCATTAGAAGTTCTTTCACCTCTTTTCAGCTCCCACACCCCTTGCATTAGAAGTTCTTTGATCTCTTTTTAGCTCCGCCACTCATTGCATTAGAAGTTCTTTGACCTCTTTTTAGCTCCCACACCGCTTGCATTAGAAGTTCTTTGGCCTCTTTTTAGCTCCCCCCCCCCCTTGCATTAGAAGTTCTTTGACCTCTTTTTAGCTCCCACACCCCTTGTATTAG
>NC_090732.1:112737976-112740476 GCF_036898095.1 Palaemon carinicauda
ATAAATGATGTAATGATCGTATTCAAGCAGTAAAATGTACACACACACACACACACACACACACACACACACACATATATATATATATATATATATATATATATATATATATATATATATATATATATATATATATATATATATAGATAGATAGATAGATAGATAGATAGATATAGATAAATAATGCGTAAATCTTTAAATGAGTATGTCCTTTACGGGATCAAAAGATAACCTTCTCACAAGGACATATCAAGGTCCTGTTCATCTCTCCTCCTATGGCGCCTTGGAGAGGTAATTGAGACTTCGAACATTGGGCAGTGATTTGCCGTCTGCCAGATTAGCCACTTTTAATCCGTATGAGAGGCATTTAACCTATATTATTCAGTGTGAGAGACACTAAGTGTGTATTTATGTGTCTATTGCCATCAGCATTGTTGGAGCCGTTGTAAAGGTTTTTATCTACTCGTGGAATGTTCAAATGTGTTGCGTTGGTATGGAGTTTATTTGCTTTTTTGTTTTTACTTTTCATACTAATATAAAATTGTGCATAATGACCTTACCGCTATTTGAAAGCTTAGATAGTATATCATAACTGTTTAAATTATCATTGTTTCTCATGAAAATTGAATTCAATGAAGGAACTGCAAGTAAAATTGAAATTTTATGAACAACTGTTTTCACCGTCGGCAAAAAGAGAAATTCATTTACTGCCGTTTTTCTGAGGACTATAAAATCTTCTTTGTTGATTTCTGAGATTAACAACAACATCGGAAACGTTCCCGACATTCCTTTAAACGGCGAAAGCTGCGGAGAATCGAGAGAAAAGCAGTGAAAACATCCATTTACTCAACTCCCTTTATGCTATTAGGAAAGGCGTGTTCACCCTTGGCCCTCAAGGTAATGTAGGGATAATACCCGGATAATGGATTGTTCACAGGTCCTAAGGGGGATGGATAATGGATTACATCTTCTACGAACAGGCTCCGTCTCTCCAGAACGAGGGGGATACAGAAATAAACTTTTAGTTCTATGATCAATCATAAGAGGCCTACCCTTGTGTCACACGACAAAGCTTGCTTTTACCTCTCTCTCTCTCTCTCTCTCTCTCTCTCTCTCTCTCTCTCTCTCTCTCTCTCTCTCTCTCTCTCTCTCTGTGAATTTGAGAAAACTTCTCAACAAGTTCTCAGTATCTATGAACATTTACCTATTATACATTGAAAAATCAGGAAAGCAACGAATGTAGCAAAGAAAGGCAAAATCAAAAGTTCTGCTTTTAAAATAAATAGGTATGTGCAGACAGATTAGATCTATTCCAAACACTTGATGATAATCAACAGATAAAGGAACAATCTTTATTTGGTTAAATATTTAATTTTTCTGTATATTTCCTTATCGGATTGCTCTTAAAATGGTTAAAGATGATTGCTCATGAAGGGAGAAAAGGGTAAAGTGAATATTCCACAAAGTGATAATAAGAGGATCAAGGAACCTAATACAAACCTCATAAAGGTACCTCCTCCAAAACCGTATTCATGAAACACAGAAGAGGTAAAATTTTGTTTATATAAAGATTATAAATATATCGTTAAAGGAAAAATTGTTTGTAATGAAAGGGAGTGGTTTTTCATCATTGATTTTTCTTAAGAAAAGAAAATAATTTTACGAGGGATAATGGCCCTATAAACATCACTAAAGAAGATGGATTCACACGCTCTCATATGCATATGCAAACAAACAAATATTTTGTAAGAGAATGGTTATTGTTCCAAGCTTAAATCAATAACTTAGCTTAGATAAAAGACTAATTCATTAAGATTAATGATTAACCTTAACGCAAAAAGTTTGATGTTATATATTCCACATTTAATTTTTAATGGTGCAAGACCAATGAAGGTATTATCAAAAACATCAAAATATCCATTTATTTACCTTTGTAAGATATCAGAAATTATCCATTGCCATCATTTACTATTCTACTCAATAGGATCTCACATATTCATTCTTTATTCTTAAGTGGAAACCCACGAATATTTCACTCTCTCTCTCTCTCTCTCTCTCTCTCTCTCTCTCTCTCTCTCTCTCTCTCTCTCTCTCTCTCTCTCTCTCTCTCTCTCTCTCTTTTTTTTTTTTTTTTTTTTTTTTTTTTTTTTTTTTTTTTTTTTTTTTTTTTGCCGAGAAACTTTTCTATTACTGGTCCCAAATTGAAGTAGCCCACTTTTGTATCTGTGATACTTTGTCTATTAAAACTTGCGAATACAATTTTGCACCATTATACCAAAATTAACAGTTAAATGGGACAATGTTTTGCTACAAAATTTTGCATTCGCTATTACTTTTGTCAACTGTTATGACGCTGTCACCCTAGGCTTCCTTTCCATCCTCTTCTCTATAATTTTGCTGACAATTCTCCTGGTGCGATGAATCTTCCACTACACTCCTGTCCCAGTTTTTTTTTTTTTTTTTTTTTTTTTTTTTTTTTTTTTGACACCACTTGAGAATT
>NC_090732.1:112742976-112750476 GCF_036898095.1 Palaemon carinicauda
ACACGCATTAATCCACCAGATAACTAGCATGTAATTAAAGAATTATCTCGGATAATTATGGTTCATTAAGGGAATCTCTCTCTCTCTCTCTCTCTCTCTCTCTCTCTCTCTCTCTCTCTCACGCATGGAACTTCAAAAATACTCTTCATGATTCTTAGTCATATTCCTGAAATTAAACATGGCATAGGATGTGCAGTCGATTAATGAGGGAAAAAACAGAATAGGGGGAAATGTGTATGAGAGAGAGAGAGAGAGAGAGAGAGAGAGAGAGAGAGAGAGAGAGAGAGAGAGAGAGAGAGTTGGGGGTTTACTTCTGCGGTGACAGAATGAAGGGTGGGAAAATGAATATAGTATTAAGAATTTAGTTGATCGGTATTGGAGAGAGAGAGAGAGAGAGAGAGAGAGAGAGAGAGAGAGAGAGAGAGAGAGAGAGAGAGAGAGAGAATATGACGACAGTAAGGTATGTGGGACGTGCGTGTGGGAAAGAATGTGTTAAGAAAATTAGGCTTAGGTTGGAAAATCGTGTGGAGAACATCAGACATGTGAAAACAAGCTGAAAAATTAGGAAAAATATGACACCAATATTATTATAAAATAATAAATGAGGTTACTTTGATAAATAGAGAAGAAAATTGTTATTTAAGTGAAGGCTTTAAGAAGCGAAAATATAAATTGTGATAGAAAAAAAATGGTAAAAATAAGATAATCAGAAAAAGAAATTAACACGTTACAAGGCAATAACATATTAAACACCAATAGGATATGAAAACTGATTTTATCCTGAACCTCTTAAGATTTTTTTTATCAAAATGAAAAAAAATCTGCATTAGAAATGTTAACTAATGGATGAACTAGTTCGGAAAGAAACAATTGACTGATGGACTTCTTTGATGTTACTGTCTTCATGCTACTCAAGTTGTTGAGGTGGTTTATTTCTCTTTTATATAGGATACTGTACAATGAGGATATGAGAAGAATAATCATTTTTCCTAACAGCCAGTGGAACCATACATGCTTATAAATACTGCATGGCCTTGCAACAATAGAATTATATACATAAATATAATTTTTAAAACTGAACAAGCTATTGATCATCTACGAAATAGGAAAGATAATATAACACGCAAAGCTATCGCAAAATGTAATGCTTGAAATATGTTACAGGTAAAGAAATGATGAAACGAAAATAAAACTGAATATTGTATTTCTATTGTAATTCAGAGGCTGATATTTTTGCACTTGGGATGAAAGCCCAGAATTTTTAGAAAACAGCAAAGTTTACATATAAGAAAAAAACAGGTGACTGAAATTTTATTTTTTTGGCTGTGAATATTTAAATAAGTAGTAACTAACATGGGTAGATTTAACTACTGAAAGTTGTTTCTCTGATTGGAGAAATTACGAATGCTGGAAACAGATCCAAATGAATAATTTGAATCAGCAGATCATAGAAAGCTGCAGATAAGAGTTTAGAAAAGTTGATAAGAATTTGATTATTACGCAATGTAGCAGCACCATGTCCACTAAATAACTTTTTGACATCTTTGTCAGTCATTCAACTTCAGGCATAAATAAATACGAAAAGGAAGTTTAGATTTTAGTCTCATGTCATACACTCTGAAAGGAAACTAACCGGCCTACAATGACATTATCATCATTCGAAATATACAAAGACTTAGTAGGAAAAGCCATAAATGTGTTTCGCATGTAAAACAAGTTTCAAATGAGAATGTTGTCCTTTTATTGTCGTGGAAAGAAGTTTAAGGATAATTTGAAATAGATATAAAATCCATAAAGACTCAATATAAGTTTAAAAAACAAAACTAGTAAGTTAATCTTATGATTAAATCTAGACTAGACTCTTTGTATACCTCATATTTCCCACTATAAGACACCAAGAGAATATTTGTGGACACAGGGTAAAAGAAATCTAATAATACGAAAATGGTTGCCTCCATAGAAATTAAACACATTACTTTAGCTGCTGAATTGTGATTATCTCTGATTTACAGAAAAGTCCCATTCTATCAGATATTTCATACACCTACATTAAAGGCTCATCAGAACAGAATTGAACCCCTTTCACAATGCATTATTCATATATCTTGCATATACTCGTACAATTTCTGGATAATACCAAATGTCTTTCTTATTAACCTTTGCACTCCATTTATTCAGCACTTCTAGATCTTCATTATTTCTTTTTAGCTGAAACCTCCTTGAAAATTTAGACACTTTATCTCAAACTATTGTCCTCCATCCTTTCCACGTACCATCTTGAATGCTATGATTAGTCATTTTCCCTAAGCTGACCTTTTTTTTTTTCCAATTTTAGTGTTACCAAATTTATCATCATATCTATTCAGCTTAGTAACTCCAGCCCTATCTTTAACATTTGTATTCAAAATTCAAATTTTTCTCCCATGAAGATAGTTAGTTCGACCTTTCCTTCTTGCATTACAGATTCAGCTTCCGTGGACACACCGAGTCTCTTCCCGGTCTTTTTCATTCATGTTGTTATTTTCCTCCTTTTTCCTATTCTGTGAATCACCACTTTTCTCATCCTACCAATACCAATATTATTTATTCCCAAATACCTTTATGAGTCAAGAACTTCCATTCCTTTATCGTTTATTACCAACATTCGTCGTTCCATCGTCCATTTTTATCATTTACCCTTATAACACTAAACTTGCTTTTACGTACCATAACATTCTCCTCTTGCAAAAATAATATTCTATTCCATTTCATAGAATGTATTCATCATGTCCAAATCATCAACCATTTTCTTCTAGTCTATGACCTTTTTTATTTTTTTTTTCTTAATTTTACGCCTACACCTACTGTCATTTCTCGGACTTCTCACTTTCCTCCATACAATAAGACACTAAACAGTCATAGAAACAACAATACCTTGGTTCCGACCACTTTTACTCCAAACCAATCTGTCCTCCGTCTACAAATTATATAAAAACACTCACATTTCATTATGAGGAAGTTTAATCCCTCTTAAAGCTTGCCGCACACTGAGCCGGAACGGAACAGCCCCCGAAGCCACCGAAGCCTCAGAACAAAACAGAAACGAAGTCCAGCGCGCACACTGAGCCAGAAGACACAGAACAGAACCGACGCAAAATTTTATATAAATGAAGGAAATTTTCCTAAATCATAACTGAGTTTTTATTTAATTAATGTTACAACGATTAGATATTATGTATATCTCTTTTATATATTGAATCTGTAAGCCAGATGTTTATGTTTTCAAAAATGAAAATAATAATAATAATAATGATAATAATAATAATAATAATAATAATAATAATAATAATAATAATAATAATAATAATAATAATAATAATAATAATAATTAATCACTCCAAAATTCTTTGTATTAAATCATATGTTCACATCATTGTTATTGAAGTACATTCGTCAAATTTCTGACATCAGCAAAAAAAAAAAAAAAAAAAAAAAAAAACAATAATAATAATAATAATAATAATAATAATAATAATAATAATAATAATAATAATAATAATAATCACTCCTAAAATATTCGTATTAAATCACATGTTTACATCATTGTTATTAAAATACATTCGTCAAATTTCTGACATCAGAAAAATATTGATTGCTATCACACTAACCTCCGAATTCCTCAGCAACCCTCTCCAAAACAACCGCTGCAGTCGTTCTGTGCATGCGCAGCCTGTCAGACGCCACCGACGCTTCAGAAAAAAAAATATCTTTCAAAGAATACTGCGCCAGTTCTGTTCCTTTCTGGCGCATCGGTTCTGTTCTGTTCTGGCCCAGTGTGCGCAGTCAGGTAAGAATGCATGTTTTCGATTTCTATCGGACGTTTCGGTTCTGTTCGGGCGCGTCCGTTCAGGCTCAGTGTGCGGCAAGCTTTAACAGATTACTTCTCATACTAAGTAATCCTCGCAAAATTTATATGGTATCGCCCAAGGTCTCGCTACCACATCTGACATCAACGTTTCTTTGGTCAATGGATGTAACATACAATATTAGTTTTTTTATAGGAACATTCAATAAACACACTCTCTTTCTTAACATCCCCACACTGTCCTTTCCATATCATTACTCGCTTATTACATCTTACTATTTTTTTATTCCTACCATTTCCTATATTGTTATACCAAGTACTGTGTACCAACCGTGTTTCACACAACTGTACATAGTTCCTTTTGTATATATTATGCTTGTGTCTTCACTCTTCCCTCGCACTAAAACGAACATGAAAATTCATGTCTGGTTTTTCTTCTGTAATATTGTCTGTCTTGTGAACTTGTTATGTCCTGTTGCCTTGAGGTTTTGTATATAAGGAGAATGTTCTACAATAATATAACTCAGTCGTTTCCAATCTGCCTTTGAGTTCATAGCCTTACTCGGCGCCGTCACATTGGTGACCCCGGAAGTCGACTCGCTCCCACTGCCTTCCACCCCCACCTCCCTCGCCCCTCCATCGTTGGTACTATGACGGAGACGGACTCTACGGCAGTTGGCGCCGCGGCCGCCCCATTGAAACTTTCACCGTTCGGCAGCAGAGAAGCGTTTGCTTGGTTTCAACGCGCTGAAGTCCACTTTCGTATCAGGGACGTGACTCGCTCAACTACCAAAGCGGATAATGTTCTCGCGGCGATACCCGAGGACACCTTCCCAGAAATATCCGACTGGCTTTGTGAACAAGGAGACACCCCAATAGCGTATGACGCCCTCAAAACATACCTTCTGCAGCAGTACTCGCCGTCTCCAGCCGCCCGTATAGCAAAGCTTTTTCAGGTCTCGCAACAACCGTTGGGGGACCAAAGGGCTTCGCTTGCCCTCAGGGAAATGACCAGTATTGCTCGCCTTCAACTTGCCGCAGACGGCTCTCCTCGTGAGGTGAACCTACTCCGTGCCCTTTGGATATGCCGTTTACCTGAACCTGTACGCGATGCCATACCCGATGTCGATAGTTTACCCATAAAGGACTTGATGACCAAAGCCGACGCCCTTATGGACAGCCACTTCAAGACCTCCATCAACGCCTCCATCCCTGACGACGAGGATGCCTATTCAACGTCAACCGAAGCTGACATGAATGCCGTAGGACATACACGCCTACCCCGTGACGGGCCGAAGCGGCGACAAAGCCGCTCACCACCCACCAATCGCTCGCGCCCCAACGAACGACCACTTCAGATTATGGGCAACCGCGAAGAAATGTGCCAAAGATCGTCAGTGGCCAAAAAACGTGTAAGTAGGCCATCACTTGTGGCGGTGGCCTCCCATGTTTCTAATCTTTTCTTTTTACAGGATGCAGGAACGGGCGTGCGATTTTTGGTAGACACGGTTGCTTGTCATTCCCTTTTGCCAAGGAAACTCTTCAAGGCACAACGTAGTCTGTCTACATCTGCCGACGTCCGCTTGGTAGCTGCCAACGGATCTGCGATACCCACCTACGGTTACGAGAACCTCACATTATCGTTCGGAAACGGTAAATTCAATTGGAAGTTTCTCGTTGCTGACGTCACAATGCCAATCCTCGGTGCGGATTTCCTCTCTCATTTCCACCTTCTGGTCGATGTCGCCCACCGACGATTGGTCAACGCAGACTCGTACTTGTCGACACCTCTTCAACCCGCCCCCTCTAACCTCGCTCTCCACATCAGCGCACCCACGGATGCCTACGCCCACCTCCTCACGTCGTACCCGGAAGTTTTCCGTCCAGAACTTCGCCAAACGCCCACGGTTCCTGCCAAGCACGGTATTTATCACCATATCAAGACGACGGGACCCCCAGTCTTCGCAAAATTCAGACGTCTGGCACCGGAACGATTGGCAGCCGCCAAACAGACGTTCGCCGAAATGGAAATAATGGGCCTTTGCCAAAAGGCCTCCAGCCCATGGTCGTCACCCTTACACATCGTTCTGAAGAAAGACGGCTCCCTCCGTCCGTGCGGGGATTACAGACGCCTGAACATGCAAACAGAACCGGATCACTACCCCCTCCCAAACATTGCCGATGTAACCTCCTACCTGCACAAAGCGAAGGTTTTCTCTACGCTCGACCTCCTGAAGAGGTATTATCAGGTGCCTATGAACCCAGAAGACATCCCCAAGACCGCCATCACCACTCCGTTTGGCACATACACCTTCAATTACTCATGTTTTGGCCTTCGTAATGCTGGGGCAACGTTTCAACGTCTCATGGATGGCATCTTAGGGGACCTCCCTTTCTGTGTATGTTATGTGGACGACATACTTGTGTTCTCCTCCTCAAAAGAGGAACACCTCCGTCACCTGCGCATCGTGCTCGACCGCCTGCAACAAAACGGCCTTGTAGTCCGGTACGACAAGTGTACCTTTGGCGCCAACGAAGTGTCGTTCTTAGGGCACCGTATCACTCCTGAAGGAGTCCATCCCCTACCTGAGAAGGTAGCAGCCGTTCAGAATTTCCCCGCGCCCTCGACCGTCAAAGCTCTGCAGGAATTCTTGGGCATGATCAACTATTATCACCGTTTTCTGCCAGTCATTGCCGCCACTCTTGCTCCCCTCTACGCCTCCCTCAAGGGCAAGCCAAAGGACCTGAAGTGGGGTCCCCTTCAAGAAGCAGCCTTCTGCAATGCAAAGAAGGCCCTATCAACTGCTGCGGCTCTCACTTTTCCTATCCCACACTTCTCTCTCCTTCTCTCCACCGATGCCAGCGACGTCGCTATTGGTGCAGTACTCGAGCAGGTGGTCAAAGGCTCGCCCCGCCCATTGGCCTTCTTCAGCAGAAAACTGTCCAAGGCAGAATCGGGTTATTCTACCTTCGATCGAGAATTGCTGGCGGTGCACTTGGCTGTCCGTCACTTTCGCCATTTCTTAGAAGGTATGCCCTTCGTCATTCGCACAGACCACATGCCTCTGGTGCACGCCTTCACTCGACAGTCTGACGCCTGGTCCGCCCGTCAACGCCGACATCTCTCCGCCGTGGCTGAATACAATTGCACCCTCCAATACGTCCCTGGGAAAATGAATCCCGTTGCCGATGCCCTGTCAAGAAACATGTTAGCTGCCATTCAACTGGGATTGGATTGTAACGCCCTGGCTGAAGCTCAATGACAGGATCCAGAGTATCAAGCATGTAGGACATCCTGCACGTCCCTCCGTTGGGAAGATTTTCCCCTCGAAGACTCCAACACCACCCTCCTCTGTGACGTCAGTACTGGTAGACCGCGACCTTGGATTCCTGCTCCCATGCACCGACAGGTGTTTGATTTCATCCACGGCCTTTCACATCCCTCGTGCTGTTCTACTGCACAGCTGCTGAAGGCAAAGTTCATTTGGCACGGCATTTCTAAGGATGCTAAGGATTGGGTCCGCGCCTGTACTTCTTGCCAAACTTCCAAAATACATCGACACACGGATTCAGGAGTGGGCACCTTTCCTCAACCTCAGCGTCGTTTCGCACACATTCACGTCGACGTTGTAGGCCCCTACCCACATCACAAGGAC
>NC_090732.1:112755476-112760476 GCF_036898095.1 Palaemon carinicauda
CATTACAACGGACTGTTCAGCGCCGACGAAAAAGAGATGGTGAGCCAATTCCAGCACCTAATGATGTCAGTGATATTGTATTACCTGAACATTTGCGTGTAACACACAGTGGAGAACCTTTTTTATTGTACGATTCTGGGGTTGAAGATACCAATAGAATGTTTATCTTTTCGACTAGAAAAAATGTTGAACTCCTCAAAGAATACAAAAACTGGCTTGCAGATGGTACATTTAAGGTAGCTCCGCGCCTTTTCCACCAACTTTATGTTATTCATATGCTTTGTGAAGGATGTGTTTTTCCAGTGATATATATACTATTGCAAAATAAGACAGAGGATTCATATGAAAAGGCATTAAGAACTATTTTGAATCTATACCCGGATCTAACGCCAGCTACTATGCTATGTGATTTTGAAAACTTTTTGCTGAATTTCCTTGTAGTTGCTTCCTTATGCTGACTTGTTACTGTGCTGAATTGTCATTCACTGAACCGTGTGTGCCTTTTGGCGCCGAATTGTCATGCGCTGAATTGATTCTAAGCTGAATGGTCATTCGCTGAATTGGCGGCGCTGAATTGTCTGCGCTGAATTATCCAGTGCGGAATTGTCGGTGTACCATATATATATATATATATATATATATATATATATATATATATATATATATATATATATATATATATATATATATGTGTGTGTGTGTGTGCATACATATACATATATAATTCATACACACGTGGGTTTCCCAATGGTACGGGTTTTTTTAGATGCCATATTTCATGCTTAGTGATATTCCCTCTAAATCCTTATGCAAGCCATCAAAGAAATTATCTTTTTTAGAACATGTCAGTTGGTGTCCTACACATCGACCTCTCACAAGTTTTTTTGATGGAATATCGTATTTTTCCGAAAAATTTAGAAAATTGTTAGTTCATGGTTCACTTGTTAATTTCTCTTGGATTTTTTTTTGGGGAGAAAAACCTTATGTTTTCTGAATTCTTGTTAGTTATATTATGACCATCTTCTATGGACATAAAATCGTAAAATCCCTCTTATACATAATATGTGCTATCTATCTTTCATATACAGTTTATTGCGCCTTTTCATAGCTATAGATATATACGTATACACACACACACACACCCACACACACACACATATACATACATACATATATATATATATATATATATATATATATATATATATATATATATATATATATATACTGTATGCATATATGTATATATATATATATATATATATATATATATATATATATATATATATATATATATATATATATATATATATATACATTATATATGTATATATACAGTGTGTTTATATATATATATATATATATATATATATATATATATATATATATATATATATATATATATATATATATATATATGCACCCATGTATATACAGTATATATATAATATATATATATATATATATATATATATATATATATATATATGTATATGTATATATATATATATATATATATATATATATATATATATATATATATATATATATATATATATATATATATATATATATATATAGATAGATATATTGTCCTTTATACTGATGGTGTATTTATGTGCGTTTATAATCAATCACACATGCAAACACAGTCTTAGTGGTCGTAAAACTAATCATTTTCCTTGCTTCATCGTACATCTTCCTTTTGTCTTCAACCAACCTTAACATCCGCCTTCACAAAGGACTTTCATTTGTGTAGACAGACAAGAAATAGATGATTCGATGTCATTACTAACAACCCATTAAAGTGAGCCCATCCTTACCTTTTTTTTTTCTTCTTTTTTCTTTTTTTTCATAGAAAATGGGGACCCATTTAGCCTCTCGACTCCCTTGCCTATGGACAAGTAAACACAGGTGGACGGATATGATAATTAATTTACGGTGCGGTCTGCTATGAAATTTTGGAGGCTGTGAAAAATGGAGTTTTGAGTCATCTCTCTCTCTCTCTCTCTCTCTCTCTCTCTCTCTCTCTCTCTCTCTCTCTCTCTCTCTCTCTCTTCCTTCCTTGCTATCTATCAACCATATTAATTTTCAGATTCTTCCTGAATTAGATTATCTTCAGTAGATACTCTTATGCAACATGTATCTTACTTTGATTTATATCATATTGCTAGTCTCACGTGTGTTGTAAATCTTTGTCAAATTTCTGTTTCTTATTTTTGAAGATGCTGTATAGTCTCTTTATATCTACTTTAGTTTCCGCATTCTCTCTTTTCCTGCAACTCATTCCATCACTGTTGAGCTTTTTATTCATATTCATATATTTTTGCATTTTCCATGCTTTAATATTTAATGATCTGTCCCCAATTATTTATTTCTTTCCTCTGTCACCTTTCATTATCCTCATTTATGTAAGTTACATTAAGATGTTTAGCCATTATGCAATTTTTCATAGCGACTTTTTCCGCTCTTTATTTAATCTACCCTTTAATAATTCCTTTCTCCAGCTGGTCAATTTATTTTCGAATCTTTTACGCACATCAAGGTAATTTTGTCATTAATTTAATCTAGCTTTCTAATTATTATATATTATCTTCTTATTAGATTTTCCCCACTTATAACTTTCCTCCCCTTGTTCTATTCATTATTCTCGTGGCTGTCACGTACATTTAAATTTCCATAACCAACGGCATTTTACCTTGGGTTGTAAACGGCGAAAAAGATCACAATAGGCCTAATGGGGACAACACTGCGTTGCGCACGGCTTGGCACAAAAGTCGTTTGTCTTCCGTTTTTATGAAGAAAAAATTAACCTGTCAAACACTTTATAACTGTTCCTCTTTCGTTTTTTATTAGGATACAAGCTGCGAGGCCCTCTGTTAGGTCTTTTAATCTTATAGCTGATAGTAGTGTCATTATTGTTGGTTGAAATTCATACAAGCTTTATCTAAATGTTGATCATTTCTATATTCAATAAAAAAAGTCAGTTTCGAATGCATGGGGCCCTTATATTTAGGGACGTAAATACTGAAAGTCATGTGGATTCTCTTTAACTTAAACCACATTGGCCCAAGTATATTATAGTCATGTTATTACTCTCTCTCTCTCTCTCTCTCTCTCTCTCTCTCTCTCTCTCTCTCTCTCTCTCTCTCTCTGTATACTCACATAACTACGCAAACATCTGCATGCACAAAGACATATATATATATATAATATATATATATATATATATATATATATATATATATATATATATATATATATATATATATATATATACATGTATATATATATATATATATATATATATATATATATATATATATATACATATATGTATATTATATGGTAAATATTTAGATAGATATGCATTCGCATGCAACCCCCCTTCTCTGTAGAGTATGATTGCTCCCCCCTCTCCCTCCTATCAGAGCGACGCGGAGGCCTGAATTTGACTGTTTATATATATATATATATATATATATATATATATATATATATATATATATATATATATATATATATATACATATATATATATATATATATATATATATATATATATATATATATATGTATATATATATATATATATATATGTATATATATATATATATATATATATATTATATATATATATATATATATATATATATACATGTATATATAAATATATGTAGAGAGAGAGAGAGAGAGAGAGAGAGAGAGAGAGAGAGAGAGGAGAGAGAGAGAGAGAGAGAGAGAGAGAATGCGCCTGACCACTTACACAATTACCACTACTGGTATTAGTTCTAATGACATATGAGGAGTTCTGACACCATAGTGGCAGGCACACTTTACCCAATGAAATTCAGATTTAAATGGATATTTTTTCCATAAATTAGGTTGGTTTTTGGAAGTGTTAATTTTTTTTGGTCAATATAACCAAAGTCTTTTAGAATTTACGGTATGAAAATCACAGTAAAAATAGCGAGTGTTCAAAAACGTGCGAGTGTAAAGTCGTGTTACCACAGTTCACTACTTTACTTTTTTCTATACTGATTAATTGTATATTTTCATTATGCATATCCTTTTTTTTTATTTCTCTTTTAGATCTAGATACTATACCTACTTTTTATCAAAATATGTATAGAATCACCTTTTGTTATGTTCTCTCTCTCTGTCTCTCTCTCTCTCTCTCTCTCTCTCTCTCTCTCTCTCTCTCTCTCTCTCTCCTTGGCCATGAATCATAAATCAACTTTGTATTCTCTACATCCTTTAATTAGTCATTAACATTCCAAAAATCACAATCTGGTAATTTATCTTCAAATAATCTTTAGGTTAAATGATTTATTGAAAATTCAACAACTTTATTATATAGAGAGAAGTTTTGTTCTTTTATCTTTTTATTTCCTTTTATGTTTTAGTGAATCACCGTAATTATGTTTTTCTGGTTATATTTTTAGTGTTGTTTCCTTATGAATCCAGAATCATGTTCAAAATCACCCATTGAGGTTATTACAATACTACACAGTAACTCTCTATCTTTGACACTATGCTTCGGGTTTGACAAGATTTATCTTGCTTAAATTATTATATTTTTCCTTCCGTTATAATACTAAATCTCACACATTGTTATCTATATATTTCTAAACTTATTCTAAAAATTACTATTTATTCTTTCGTAATAAGAATTTCTCTTACATTATCTTTTTTCTCCTTCATTACTACTTGATTTGTTTATATGAGCCTATTTTGTTGAATAAGCAAAATCTGCATATCAAAATACTTCAACTTCTCGTAATGTTTCATATACATTCAAGCAAGTTTTCCTTCCGCGTCCTCTCGTGTTTCCCTTAAGGTGTCGCACGACATCCTGTGTCCCTAAACCTGTTTTCATATTAAACCAGTCTTGCCTCGTCGTATGCGTGCATGTAAACACTCCTAGTCTGTGAACTAGAAGGGCTTAAGTCATTGGCAGATTATCATTCCATTTTTCTAATTTTAGCATATTCCATATT
>NC_090732.1:112762976-112765476 GCF_036898095.1 Palaemon carinicauda
AGAATGGTGTTACTGATTGCACCCTCAAGCAAGAGAACTCTAACCCAGGGACAGTGGAAGACCATGGCACAAAGGCTAGGGAACTACCAAAACTAGAGAACAATGGTTGATTTTGGAGTGTCCTTCTACCAGAAAAGCTGTTTACTATAACTAAAGCCTGCTCTAGCTCTACCAAGTGGAAAGTAGTCATTGAACAATTACAGTGTAGTAGTTAACCCCTTGAGTAAAGAAGATTTTTTTTCAGTTATCTTAGTGTTTTCAGGTGTATGAGAAAAGAGGAGAATATGTAAAGCATACACCTGAGAGGGATGCAATGCAGTGCTATCTGGCCAGTCAAAAGGCCCAATAACTCTCTAGCATAGTATCTCAACGGGTATCATATATATTCATATAAGGACCTCATGGTTCCAATGTTTATCCCTGATCTTTAATATCATTGACCTACAATATCCTGCATCACAGAATATCTTTATGGTTACTGCACTTAAGGTTATCTAAATACAAAAAATCACCTTTAGTTTTCCATAAAGAAATTTTCCCTAACCCATTTAGAGAGAATCTTTTTATTTATTTCTTGGGAAAGTATGCAAAGGAACGATGTTTTAAACAGGGAGGAATTGTTTCCTTTTAAGGACTTCCGAAGCCTCTTGACAACCCATTAAAGCGCGGGGATGAAATTCTCTCTCTCTCTCTCTCTCTCTCTCTCTCTCTCTCTCTCTTCCTCTCTCTCTCTCTCTCTCTCCTCTCTCTCTCTCTCTCTAAGTACCACAGAAGGTAAATGTTAATTGTCACGTGATTTTTCTTGTATTTCTTGATGATGAACTCAAATACAGACACTAGTCTTTTTATCTATTAACTATGCACTATCATTTCCAGAGTGATATTGATTTCTTTACTTGTCAGACCAAGATTTAAAAATATGGTTGACCTTGTAACTTGCAATATACATATGAACCCTTTCAATGCAATAATGACTCTACTGCAATATTTTATGGTACGGACCGTCAACATTTCGACATACCCCCATAGGAACTTCTATAACTTTCGTATGAGGATTAGAAACTCTTTTAAAGTCATCATAGTTACCATTGTCAATGAGTGTGAGTGACTTATCGTAAATAAGACAGTTTTTGAAGCAGTAAAATAGGCATAAAGTCATTAGAAAGGTAATTTGATGAATAACATAGATAACAGATCTTTCTTTTTTGTTAACTCTTATCGTCTTATCGGCAAAGGGGTGATGTTTACTTTCAATTTTGGACAGACCGGAAAGCACATGTTTTACTAGACCTTTTATGTTTATCGAATTTTCGATGGCCTTTTTCAAGACACAAAAAATTGAGAATCTTACAGGACATTCAGAGGGAATAAATAAAACTAAGCGAATATTATTATTACTAATAGAGAAGTGAAAAAAAATGTCTCAATGGGCAATTTCTTATATGTATTTAACCAAACAGATATTTTGTTTCTTTTCCATCTTGACCAAAGTGTACTGTATTGAAAAATTGCTTATGGTCTATGTAGTATATAGTCAATACAAAACTTTAACTTAAACTTCCTAAACCGTAAGTTACAAACTATAGCTACCCATACAACCTAAATGTTCTCATATAATTCCATCTTCAATTTAAGTGACAAGTTAGAACACCTGGCAACATTTCTACATATTGCCACCGTATTCGAGACGAAATAGGCAACATTTTGTGCCACCCGTTTGTTACCTACTAAAGCTCAAACGTATTTTGCTGTAATGAAATTGCCCATGATAAATTTTGTACATCTTTGAGAGCAAATCCACAAGAAAATTATCAGGTTTTCTGGATAGAACTATTTTTTATTCTCTTTAAGTCTTATTAAAATGCATAGTACAACACGAAAAGTAAGATCATCTTTCCTAACTACTTTCAGATAGAAATAGCATGTTACTGACACAAATGTTATTTTTCTTTTTAAGAAAATCTTTTCTGTTAAAAGATAACAGAGTAGATTTTATCTAAGAAAAGTTGCACTCGCAGAAGATAATAACTATAAACTTTCCTTTAATCAATTAATTTTTACTTATAATTTTCAACAAATAAAACTATCTATTAGTTGAACAGTTTCCTTGTAAGTTACCAGGTATCTGTTACACAAATCCATCCTTGAAATAAGAAATCTGTTCCATTTTAGGTAAAATCCCCCAAAGTGAAGTCACCTTTATTTTTCTATTGTTTTTCTTGTTTCGATCGGACCTGACCTAGATAAAATCTTTAGAACTAGTTTTATTCACAAAAGGAACGCCTCTAAGCATAGCCGAAAGTTGCATGGCTGCCATCTTGAACTTTAGCAATAAATTTGACTTTTTCCGACGACCTGAATTATTTTGATACTGATCTTTTAGACGACTAGGTAGTAAATCAGACTACGGCAATGTAATGACTAATTACCATAGAGCCTGCAACTACTAACTGCTTGACATCTGCTGGAGTTTATAAAAAAAGAAATATTGTATGCGTGT
>NC_090732.1:112770476-112775476 GCF_036898095.1 Palaemon carinicauda
ACGTTCACATTTTGCAATTGAAATTGCTACTCTGATCATAAGTTGGATTGCTACTCTTAAGTTGTGAAAAACATTTTCATCACCATATTTTATAATGAATTTGATGAGCTTCTCTGGGGTGGAAATCTGAACATCCGTTCTACTTGCCCAGAGCATTCTGCTCATTACCATTCTGTCCATTACCATTTTCCTTTATCCTGTCGTCATCCAGTAATCCTGAACTTTTGCTTTTTTCTAGAATTTGCTCTACATCTATCAGAAACCCAAACTTCTTGTCTAGATCTTCAAGTCTTGTGCTACGTTGTTTCATTTCAGTGTGCCAAAAAAGGTTACTGTAACTGATTCTTCACTGGCTGCGTGAATACCAGCAAGATTAAGATAGTGGTTGCCACAATTGACAAATACAGCTTTACTGTTCTTTTCGATGATGCTCTGCTGCAAGCCAGATTTGTGTCCTGCCGTGTTTGCAGCATTGTAGTAACACTGTGACCGACAATACTTCAGTGGCATATTGTCTTTTCCTAGCTGATTACATATTACTTCAACTATGCTTGCTGCATCTTTTTGTTTGACTTCAGTGAAACCAGGAAATGCAACTTTTACAATTACTGTTTTTGTTTCAAATTTTATATCAAGATATCTCACAGTTTCAGACATCTTTTCCCTATTGGAACTGTCAGGAGTAGAATCAAATAAATACCCATAGTACTTTGCTCGATGGATATCATCAAGTAATCCTTGCAGTTGATGCTAAAAGTTGTATAAATTCATTATGTACCAAGGAATATAAATATGACACAAATCCTGTTTTCTGTTCTATATAATGCAAGTGAGTCCTCATTATTGGGTCGAATTCAGCCATTAGTTTCACCAAGTCAAGGAAATGGCCAAGTTTCTATTGTCAGCGTCACGTATGTTCTTATTATGACTCCGAAAAGTTAAGTTCTGATTGGCCAAGAATTTGATACAATGTAAGATCGTACAAAGAATGTGCTCCCATCTCTTTCCCTCTTTCTCTTTCTCTATTTGGGTGTGCAGTGATTTATTAACAGCTGTATTAGTGATTAAAACTCTCAGCTTCTTTCCAAATTACTGTTTTCGTGCTGCTTCAATTTCTCTGGAGCTTTCCCCTGTCTAAAAACAATTTTCTACTTATAAAGAGGATTGACTGCATCTAGACTGGGAAAAAAGAACACAATAGAAACAGAAAGTAGCAATTTTTCTAGGCGAGTATACCAATAAAAAACGAGGAACTTCCCCTCCTTATCTCCAATCCCAAGCCTGCATTTGAACCAGTTTGTGTCCATACTTCATTTATTTTTCATTGAAAATGGACCATCCTTGTTCTGATAAATTCTTGACCCTTTTGATACATTCTCAGTTCTCAAGGAATCTGGCACGATAGCTTTTTGGGTCTACGTGTCAAATTCCAAGTAACCAATGACACAATATTGAATTATATCTGGTATTGAAATATTGCTTAAATATGCTGGGATCTAGTTAAGGATCTCTGAATTTTGAAAATTTTCTCCTACTCATTTTTAGTTTTAGAATCTTTAATTTCCTTAGCATATAATGTCAACATAATTAGTCATAATATTTGTAGAAGTTCATGTACAGCATAAAAGGAATCCCAAAATTTTGTTAACTAGTAATCACTTGATAAAGACAAAGTTTTGTTCAAACACTGCTGTAGTGAATAAAATATGCAAAAAAGGAATCCTTTATAAAACCAAAGACTTACCCCTGAAAACTTAAAGAAGCTGAGGAAATACGAGAATTCCTGTAAGGAATACATAGACCCTACTGAGGTTATCACTTTCAATGAATCTATATATATATATATATATATATATATATATATATATATATATATATATATATATATATATATATATATATATATATGTGTGTGTGTGTGTGTGTGTGTGTGTGTCTGTTTGTGTGTGATAGTGATGGAATTTACAAAATACTTTTTTCTCTCAAAGCTCCTGTAGGCCGCATTAATTGTTCCCTAGACTCATTTTGGCGACCTCTAAGGTAGGCGGCCAGGGCGGCCTATCATTAGAATACATAGTAGACTGGGAACTTGCATACCGAGTAAAAGATACCATAGAGAAGAATCCATCTAAGATGTTGACTTTAGTGTGATCAGAGGAAGCAAAACTTATAGATAAAACTTAAAAAAAAAAAAAAAAAAAATGTGAATTCCCAGTTAATAGTAAACATCTGATTGACATTTCAGGATATTTCAACACAAGATGGAATTTAAAGGCCACTCATGTATGGTAGAGGCAAGGGACACTGACAGTGCCCTAGTTGGACAATGACCTAGTCGGACAATGCCCTAGAGACTGTCCTTATATACATATGATCAGCACCCAAGATCTCTCTCCCCTCAAGCTAGGACCAGGGAAAGCAAGGCAATGGCTGCATAAGCAGGTAGACTTATATTCTCCCCACAAACCCCATTCTTAGCTCACAAGGATAGTAAGGTTGCAGAGGCTACAAGAAACTATCGAGCTTGAGCGGGACTCGAATCCCGGTCTGGCGATCACCAGGCAGGGACGTTTCCAATAGACCACAGCAGCACTGAAGGAGATAGAGCGATGAATCCGAAGAACTCTAGAATGTAATTGATAGAGAAGAAAGTAGAAAGGAAGGGTTTCATAAATAAAAGAACCTGGCGTAGCCAGTCATGGCCTCATAGGTCATAGTAGGACCCGGTCAACTGGAAGAGTGAGTGAGAGAAGAGAGGCAATGGATGCCTAGAATCTGGTTAAAGATAGACGTGTAAAGGAATAATATCGTTACTCAAATATTCTCAACAACATAAAATAGCAGACAATCTATTAATAATGTAACTGTTACTTTGGTTATCAAGGACTATTTCTTTTTCATATATTATCATGAATACCCTTTCATCACTAATGATTATTGAACCTTGACTAATTACGGCTTAAGACAGTTAAATAGATGATACATGAAAAATGCTTGGACATGACAAGATTAATGAACGCAGCTAGTTTTCGAGAGTATGCGCATAAAAGTCTTTGCATTGCTCTAATGTGAATATAGACTTGCGGTTGCTGACTCCACTAACAGCTAAAATTAGTGAATGGTGTAAAGTATAGGGGATGAGGTTAAATCATAACAAATCTCAAAGTATGATTTTAAATTAGATTCTTCCTACACAGATATTTTTCATTTATGATAAATCTTCAACTACTTGCACTTCATCTTAAGTTATCGCTGTAATTCGTCATTGTGAATTAAGTTTTGAGAAACAGCCAGTCTGTTTTTTTGTTTTTTCATTTTACGCAATACTGGTAGATTGAGAAAATATTTCAAGTTTCTTTTTTTTTATCTATGCATCAAAAACTGATCTGCCCTGTTTTGAATATTATTAACCCATCTGGTCATCAGCAGCTGATTCTTATCTTAATATTATAGACAAAGCCTTGAATTTTATCACATTTTCATCCCTGGTCTCGATAATAGCCTCCGGCACCATCGTTCAATTAACTCTTGTGCATGTCGTATAAAATTCGTTAAAATTCTGACCATCCCTTGCATTCTGATCTTCCGAGATTACACCATCCACTACGTGATACAAGGTATAATTCTGTCTTGCCTTTTCTTACAGAAGGTTCAATACTGTATACTGTAGTATTCAAGTTTTATTCAACAGTAACCAAATTATGGAATGATCTTCACATTTATAGATGTATCCATAGAACTTCAAAAGTTCAAATTTATTGGAAATGATTTTATGACGGTTGAATTAAGTTTCTTTTCTTATTTTGTGTGTTAATTATCTATTTAACGTTGTTATTTACTTCAAAGACTGATTTTTCATCTGCTACTTTTCATCTGTAGATTATTCTTTACCTCTCAATTTCACTTTCAAACTAGTCTGTTTTCTCTGTTGGGGCCATTGAGCTTGTAACATTTCGTTATTCTAACTATAGCTGGATTGCAACTTGGCTAGTAATAATAAGTGTATCACACACACACACACACACACATAAATATATATATATATATATATATATATATATATATATATATATATATATATATATATATATATATATATATATATATATTGTATGTATGTATGAGTACATACGTACATACTTATGTTGATTTACAGACATAATAAGCAATGCATTATATATATATATATATATATATATATATATATATATATATATATATATATATATATATATATATATATATATATATATATATATATATATATATATATATATATAGATTATACATATTACTACAAAGACAAACAACTTCATGCCTCCCTAAATTAGAGGATAAAATTCTCTTTAACGCGCATCCTTACTAACTGAAAGTAACTGATACCTGATGGGTTGGAGGTATAGATTAATCAAATAAACGATGATAAAGTACTCTCATTCCTACGTAAGCCGCCTGCGGAGAGAGTAACAAGGGCTTACTGGGTAAACGAAGATCCTATATATCCAGGAGTTAAACAGGATCCGATGCTACAGCTGGACAGGCATAATGAAGACAGACGACCAGTCATCGTACAGACTCCACCGAAAATAACAACAGATGTTACCATGATGTCTGTCGGCCTGGCTGCCGTCTATGCATCTCTTCTGCCTCCGAGTTATGTGTACTTTGTGATCAACGGTCTCGGATGAGCGAGGGACTCCCCGTGACAGTAATTTAACGAAATAATTATAATTAATTCGAGAGAGACAGTGTCGGGACGGACATAATATCTCACCATTAGTTATCTCCGAGTTATAATTAAGCGGAGGTCGTAGTAGCCATTACGAAGACGACCCAGGGCACATCAGGCGGTAGTTGGGCGTCAGGATAAAAAGGCTGCAAGGAGATCGTCCTCCTTTGTTTGTTCTGGCTTGAGGGCGTGGCTGTGAGCCTGAGCGTGATTGTGGGGTCTGCTCTGTTCCAGATTACAAACAGGGGTCCTTTAAGACTCACAGATGCTT
>NC_090732.1:112800476-112805476 GCF_036898095.1 Palaemon carinicauda
GCGGGTTTTGATTACCAATTGTAAATTGATTTTCAATTTTTATCTGACTACTCTAGAGCTTTCGAGTTAAGTAGGTTGCATCAGTAGTTTTACTATATCTCAAGTGGCATTTGATTATGATGTTCTTTAAAAATAACCAGTGACCTTTGGGTACTCCCCGGGCCGTTTAAAGATAATCACTCCCCTCTCTCACTATATTCACAATTAAATCTTTGTTCTTATCTTATCACAAATTCTTGTACTGCATTATTATCGCAGACCCAAGTAGGGCAAGCGAGTGAGAGACCAAACTATCTATTGGAATCGCATCTTTAAGGAATATAGCCGTTATATTTCTCATATTGGAACTTACCCTCCTATAGCAACAGAAACCTGCCCATTGAAAGACTTCTGTACCACCAGTGTGTCACACGAGTGTACATAATAACGACATTTCTCTTTTTTGTAT
Source organism: Palaemon carinicauda (assembly GCF_036898095.1). NCBI lineage: Eukaryota > Metazoa > Arthropoda > Malacostraca > Decapoda > Palaemonidae > Palaemon > Palaemon carinicauda. The sequence continues at coordinate 112,800,925 of NC_090732.1, forward strand.
ATATTATCCTTTGTATCTTCGCTCTCCCCTCTCACTGACAGCAGTATGACAAGAAATAGCATGTCTGTATTTTGTGACCTTCCTATCGGGACCTAGTGTGTATATATACTCGAAGTGTCGTAGTAAGTTACTGAGTTGCTTTCATCTTGCCTTTGAGTCACAACCTTCTCTTAGCCCGCCACACTTCAAACTTCTGCCAAGGCCGAAGAATGTCCCCCCTAAAAGGTTCTTTATCTCCTCCAAAAAGTTACATTGCCATTTCTCCCATACCTAATACCTTATTGCCAGTAAAGGCTTGTGGGTACTTACCGATGTCCACTTACCGCAAACATATTTTCAAAATATTTTGTCGACAGTATTATAACTTCACTTCGATGAAATAATGAGTTCACAGTACTTCAGGTCACGTATGATTATAATCCCTACCTGGAATTCATTAACTGATATGGATATATCCAAACCACCAAACCAGATTCCTAGCTAGAATGCCTACTGGTGAAGTGTATGTATATATATATATATATATATATATATATATATATATATATATATATATATATATATATATATATATATATATGTGTGTGTGTGTGTGTGTGTATGTGTGTGTGTGGTTGTATACACACACATACACACACCAACATACACACACACACACACACATATATATATATATATATATATATATATATATATATATATATATATATATATGTGTGTGTGTGTGTGTGTGTGTGTGTGTGTGTGGTTGTATACACACACATACACACAAACACACACACACACACACACACACACACACACATATATATATATATATATATATATATATATATATATATATATATATATATATATATATATATATATGTATGTATGTATATATGTATATGGTACTCTTTTAAGCAGCACTAACTTAGTCTAAATCCTATATACATTTAATAGATAATATATTTGGCAACAGGTAAACTACGTTTCAGATGTTTTCTTTTCTGGTAATCAAAATGATAGCTTTGAAAAATACCTGTAAAATCATAAAACAAAATGGGTGGTTTGGTATTAATTCTAATGTACAGAGTGTAAAGACTGTAAACAATACGGTTTATATAGTTATGGGAGAATCTGATATAACTTTAAGGAGAATGAAATCTACAGGAATTAAAACATCACTATGCAGACAAAATTGTTCCTGAAACACGTAACGTAACAAAGGAACATATAAAACAACACACGAATAATGCTGCAAGTCAGCGTTATGGCATTTCTCGCTGTGAAATGCTCCACCAAAGGTTAATTGCCTTGGATACCATCTTCGTTCTTCCGCCATTTCGCCCGAGGAAGAAACCACTAATAAGTCACATAAGAGATTCCTTGTCATCCAAAGTAATTCCAGAGCTTCTGGATTGCATATCACTCACAGTTAATTATGACAGACTGCTCAGAGACAATAGACTTTTGGATACATGTATAATTGATTACTCTAAAAAATCTAGGTAACGGGATAGAGAAGTAGAAAAAAATTCTGGCGGTTGTTCTGTCTTCGTTTTCCTGTCTTTTATTTCCCTATTATTGTATCTCAGACCTTCAGCCTACGACTTTCTATCTTGTTTTCTTCTCATTCTTATTCTTCAAAATCATTATTTTTCTTGCAGTGTTATTGGATATATATTACAGTTTCACCGTTTTGAGATTGCTACGCCCAACAATACTTTTGACTCATGACTTTGTTTTTGCTACTCTTAAATTTTCTCTATCAAGTATTTAAAGCCATTTTTTTGGCTTTATTGGTTCAACTTAGATGAAATTGAATAAAAAAGGAGGGGTGTTAATATAAAACTTTGTATGGACAACAGTAATAAAATTTAATTTACCCTTTTTCTATTTTGGTGTTAATCATAACCATTGACATAACTTCATTATTCAAGGAGAGGTACTAAAGCATATTAAAATTTGTCTACTGCTTTTAACGATTATTTGTGTAATTAACAGTGTTAAAGACATTTAGATAAATACTTCTATTCATATCGTTTCCCACTCTTTATCCATCAAATATGATTATGTATAAAATCCACAAGAAACGGGAGAGTGAAAGACCAGATACCAAGCGCGTTCGTGTATTCTGTACACTTCTTCAAGGTCAAAAAAAGCTGACACACCGCTTCATGAATATCAACGATTAATTCTACAGAAATATATTAAAATTACTAAAATTGAAGTTCAAGAAGCTATTCATATTTTGAGTGGGAAATGATGCTGTTTTTACATGGTTATTCCAGTAAACTGGAAATATTTGTTTATGGATCGTTACTATATAAAAATGAGAACAGAGTGTCGAAGAATGAATAACAGATTTAAAACAAAACTAAAACGATTGATAGAAAACAGTAGAAAAAGCATGATTTTGTCTTAAATTTGTCAAGTAAACAATTACAAGCTAATGTTTTAGTGCACTCGGTTACGATATAAGCTTTTCTTTCGTTAAAGAAAATATCGAATATATAGTTGTCGCAAACGCTTTTTGTAATCTGGAAAGAAGTAGAAATTTGTCAAGTGATAACGTTACAATTTGTAAAGGTATTGTTTATGATATTTTGTTATCCATTAAGGTTCAAAAAAAAAAACACTACTTTTATGTCAAATAACATACCAAAGTGTTTTATCAAATGTTACATTGACTTCAAGATTGATAATGATCGATAAGTTTGATATTTTTATAATAATGGATAAAGAGGAGTACAGAAGAAAAATGGATAATCTATTGTCAGATAATGAAAATTAATTTGACCTACGCGGAAATTCCTTAGAAACTGTTAAGATTAATTTCAATATGAAATTAAAATCCATCTTAGAGGGATTTGATATATTTATCAAACAATTTTCTTCGCAATGGGCCACATTACCCTACATGTATGATCTTAATAAAATAAACAAGATTAATTAATATTCCTGTCCTTCTAATAAACAGTTCAGTTGGTAGTGTTTCCTACAAATGATCTACTATAAATCGTTAGTTGAAGTCCTCATGCTTATTTTTGGAAATATATCTTAATCGTATAATAAAAATTTTGTTGAAAAGTTCCTTGTTGCTTGCATTAAGTCTGACTTTAAAATTGTAGGTTTTTGATGTAACGTCCTTGTTTACGAAGTTTCCAGTTGACGATTTATTGACATTTTATCTGACGAATTAGGAAAGCATGTTTTACCCCTATCGCCTGACGAAGTTATTTAATTGATAAAATGGTGTTAAGGATAGTAAATTGGTTCTTAATTGAAAGTACAGTATTACCTACAAAAATATTGGAATGGCAATGGGCAATCCATTATCCAAAATACAGTAGTAATCTTTACATTAAATTTTTAGATGTTAAACTGCTACCAACGATTTTTCTTAAGGGGTTTTTTGGTTTCGATATGTTTACAATATATTTTGTGTTTGGCCTACGTACGAAAATTTGAATACTTTTTTGGTAAAGTTAGATTATTTAGTATATTCCACGAAATTCACTGTTGAAGAAGAAAATAATTGACGTTTTGGTGCATAGGACTGATAGAAGCTTTGTTTTTATATTTGCAGGAAACCTACAGTGCAAAAAGTTTCTGTTTTTTCTACTATATTTTTAAGGTCTTTAATGTTTTGCAGCTCCGAATTTACAGACAAAGAGTCCGGTAGAATTTATGATAGGAACCGAATTTAAATATCCTAGATTTTTAATTGACAATTCTCTACAGAAAGCTAAAGATATATTTCATTCCGATAGGAATAAAATTCTTTTAAGAATAATAATGTTATGGCACTTCCAATCAAAAAAAGAAAATCGCTTATATGAAAAAAAAATTATCATAATTAGTCAAGGTAATTGTTTCAAAAAGTTCAGGAGCAATAAGGAAGAGCATAATAGATAATTCCCCAAAGCAAAATAACGGTTCGATTTACATGATTCCATGAACCGGGTGTGACAAGAAATATTTGGGTCAAACTGGAAAACGACTTGATAACCGTATCAAATAGCATCGTTATGCTGTTAGGACAGGACTAATGTCTAATGGGCTGTTTGTCCACATGAATGACTAACCATTGTATTGAAACTGGGAAAAGCCCTCTGAGATTGTATTTTGTAAAACATTGTCAAACAAAATATTATTGAAACTGTTTTTATGAAATATTTTAATCATCAGAATTTGAATCTTAATTTTAGTCTTCTTAAACTATATATATATATATATATATATATATATATATATATATATATATATATATATATATATATATATATATATATATATATATATATATATGTAGTTCATGAAGTTATAAAATTCGCTTGTTCAATCACATGCATATTATTTTACATGCTAGTCTAATCTTCAAAAAATAAATCAAAACTTCCCGTATGAAAATGTACTATGGAAGAGTTGTATTGGACAAAGAACCGTAAAACAGTAAAAATATGACCTGATACATGAAATCCCTGAATCCTGGGAAATTTTCTGAGTTATACCAGAATCCTGTGATACTGAGATGGCCCTAAAAGGGGAAATCCTAGTGGTAGCT
>NC_090732.1:112810476-112812599 GCF_036898095.1 Palaemon carinicauda
TTATTATTATTATTATTATTATTATACTAGGCAGTATCTTTCCATTACTTCAGTTATATATAGTACATACGAACCAGTTTAGTATAGTACAGTACATTAAAAGGGTTATATACATATTAGAGAGAGAGAGAGAGAGAGAGAGAGAGAGAGAGAGAGAGAGAGAGAGAGAGGGGGGGGGGGTGGTGATGGGGGGAAATAGATATTACCAATATAAAGTTTTAACTTACTGACTGACATTATCGTTGCCGTAAAGTACATAACCCTTTCATGACGGTGTATGTCTATTGACATTCCCATGTGTGTTTTCACCAATGTTTTCACGAGGTTCTATTATAGGGAAGAAAGGAACACTAACTTATTAAATGTGGGTTCTTATGAATATGTGCAACTGTGCTTTTCTGTCGGTAGCTCAATATGAAGAGATAGCTGACTACAATGACACAATGTTGCTCGATCAGAAAAATACATAAGGTAAATGTTGCTATATTAAATGCAAGATATGAATATTACTTTGCTTTGATAATGGCATATAAAGTGAAGCACAATATTGTACATGAACAACGCACAATAGAATATATATGTCTACCTATCTATCTATCTATCTGTCTATCCATATATATATATATATATATATATATATATATATATATATATATATATATGTATATATATACATATATAAATATATATATATATATATATATATATAATATATATATATATATATATATATATATATATATATATACTGTATATATATATATATATATATATATATATATATATATATATATATATATATATATATATACTGTATATATATATATATATATATATATATATATATATATATATATATATATATATATATATATATACGTATTATATACACACACACGCACACACACACACACACACATATATATATATATATATATATATATATATATATATATATATATATTATATATATATATATATATATATATGTATATATATATGATACCTCTTTCATGTATGTACAACGTAGGCTATCACATTGGTTGTGGTGGCTTATTGAAATAGTTATTGCCTGGCGTTCAGCTAGATCAAGGTTTGAGACCTGCTCAAGCTTTAAGGTACACATGAGTCATCAGCAGCCATTGCCAGGCCCCTCCTTGTCCTCGTTTGGGTGGAGAATGGGATTGGGCGCTTATCATATGTATACAAGGCCATTCTCTTGGGCATTATCCTACTAGGCATTATCACTGTCCCTTGCCTCTGTTATTCATGAGTGACCTTTCAACCATTAAACTTTGAGAAATATTGACGTGTATGCAGTCCCTATGAACCACATGACATAAATTGTATTTTCGGTGGCGGTTATGGCAAAAAACCTTATTTGTTCTACTAATATGCAACCTTTATTCTAACTCTCATTCAGATAAAACGTGCAAATATCAGTCACAACTTGTCTTCAGCCATGAAAGTACCCGAACACAGCCTGCCTGTTCCCTGTAGATTATGTGATTCCCTTCAGATGTTGGTTACATTTATCAGGACACGGAAGATATAAATTAGAACCTGAAATGGATAGTGACGACTGCCATAATTCTCATGAAAGGAATTGTATGACAAAGCTGAAGAGCAGACAAATGCACATAGAGACAGAAGTTACAAAAGAGAAACCTCCTAAGCTTTTCCCCCTTCACGTTTAACATAAATAACCTTTTTCTTAAAACTTTAGCATATCTTTTTTCTGTTAGGTTTAGTGTATTTGAGAGAGAGAGAGAGAGAGAGAGAGAGAGAGAGAGAGAGAGAGAGAGAGGGAGAGAGAGAGAGAGAGATGAATCATGTATAATTTCATAATTTTTGGTATGTTTATTTGATAAAAAAAAATTATGGGTGTTTATAGCAAATATGTTGATCAAGTTTGCAAAATATTTATTTATTCATTTGTATCAAGTTCTGTTCGTATATTTTATTATCATAGGTCTTTCTGTTGGTTTTTGCAGATAAAGAATTTAGATGAGAGATCTGTCATGAATTATGAATGAAACGCGTAAACATGTGTTTACCAAAATTACAATCTCTCCTCAACAACAACAACGGGAGAAAAACAGAAAAAAGAAAAATAATAAAAA
>NC_090732.1:112813099-112815599 GCF_036898095.1 Palaemon carinicauda
AAATATACATATATATATATTATATATATATATATATATATATATATATATATATATATATATATATATATAAATCATATATATGTATACATATACACACACACATATATATATATATATATATATATATATATATATATATATATATATATATATATATATATATATATATATATATAATATATATATATATATCTCACACACACGTGTACGCTATCAAACGCACACCAATCTTAAGTGCATATGCAAATAGAAAGTTTCAAAGGAAGCCCTAAACATTAATGCAGTTATTAAATAACTATTATAGCTAATAAGAAAATACATCTTACAGACGGTGATTTCTGCGCTGGAAAATAAAGTAATGAAAATCCATGCATCTTTCAAACGGTGATCCTTGGTCTATTGAAATTTTCGTACCATGAAGTTATATAAAAAAGCAATAGTAATACAACGATAAAAAAAGGATAGGTAATCAACATTCTCCATTTGATATCAGCGTTTTTGTAATGTTAGTGAAATTAGGAAAGAAATAAATAGCAATCTCAATATCTGCGCCATGTATTCTGTCGAGTCACAATAGGCCTTCGCAAATATATTCGCTCGAAATACATAGCTGTTTAGAATCTTAAGGTCAAAAGGAACGTTAAGATCGACCTTTGGTGAACCCGACCGCGCTATCAATTTCCGTTTTCTTTTCTCCGATAAAGAAAACAGGATTTTACCTCCCCGCCGAAGGCCAAGTTCTCTCCCGAGTCAGCAATGACACTCTTTGCACAATCGCGTTTCGAAAGATCCTTTTGCCGTTTGGATGAAGCAAGAGTAACTGTTGCTTTATTACGAGTCCAGAAAGAGTTATTAGCAGAAAGACCTTTTTAGATGTATATTACATGATCATATTGACAAGGAGAATAGTGACATGAGTTTCATTGCACTTAAACATTGACCAATCCCGGATAAAAGAGCTGGGTTTGGGCCAAGTTAAATCCTTAAGGTTAATATACCAAGCGTTTTTTTTAAGACTTCCAATAACCTTCAGCGGGTTTGCTTGCTCTGAGTCGTAGGGGCTTTTAAAGTGTATCGGAACCAACAGACTAAGAGTAAGTAGAGTTCAATTGATTTTTTTTTTTTTTAAAAAACCAAATAATTAAAACAACCAGCATAGCTCCGTTACTATGGAATAAGACTAGCTTTATGTTCATGGGCGTTGATCGCGTGCAGTAAGCGTGTTATCATTTCATTATCAAAGCAATTAATTTCTGTCCTCTGACTTGGATTAATTGTGAGATCATTGAAATTAAAAGCACCTGAATCGCAGAAGTTAACTTTACGCTTGTCTTCAATACACCTTTTAGATTTCCCGAGGTTTCTTTGTGAAAAAAAAAAAAAAAAAAAAAAAAAAAAAAAAAGAATAATAGAAAAAAATATCGTGAATTATTTGCATACGAAACGTAATACGTCTTTTCATATGTCGGCTCACCTGGTTTATTTCTAGATGATATTGTTTCTTAAGAAGTTTTGATGTACACAACAGCCTCATACTCCATATTTTAATGTCATTATTTCTTCAGCAAGGCTGTCACATACATGATGGTAGGAAAACTTATATCTCAACGGTCTCTTTAGCTAATGGTAGATTCTTTTTTCTAACCGTTACGTCGTCTGTCATTCTCATGTTGACCAAATTTCTCTGATGTTAATGGGATTGGATAGAATTGTGTAACCATTTTATTGATATCACTGTCCCATTTATGAATCTATAAGTCAATTTTCATATTAAAACAAAAATAGATAAGTGCCGAATCTCAGCCGCCTTAATAAGGTTGTCTATCACACAATGCAAATTCGTCAGGCAATTTCTTTCGAACATGGTTCCCAACCCCGCCCTGTTCAGAGCAGTCTCCAGCGTAAATTGCGAAATCTGAGCAAATGTATATTTTACTTATTTTATTAAGAATAAATTTTTCCAATAGTAGGATTTTCTTGTACGTAGTCTCATTTTCTCATATCCAGAATCTATACGAACTTGTATCCATCATCATTTTCCTCACAAACTAATTTGGTGCACTAGTTGGAGAGAGCAGAATGTGAAAACCAAGGCTTTCAATATATAATGAAATTCAAAAGCAAATAATAAACTATTATCGGTAAATAGCAAAGAAAAACTATTATCATATTTTAAAAGAAGATTAACAACAGTATAACTATGACTTCTGAAACTTGGTAAACATAAATGCCTTTGTATCAATTTTAAACTTCAGAATGCACATAGGTTCAGCAACATGATTAGGAATATTATATAATTATTTGGTCATAACAATAAAACAACTTTTACAACATTTAATTACTTGTATTCTTTAGATAAAGAATACTGATTACGTGTCTAAATCTTTATTTCTCAGGTATATTCTGCATATTGCTGGTGTTTCATTCGTCGATTTGTCTTTCATGTTCAACGGTTAATCCCCTTTCAATCTTATTGCCTCCAATATTCTGTATTTAA
>NC_090732.1:112818099-112820599 GCF_036898095.1 Palaemon carinicauda
GAATTATGTATGATTTTCCTTTTTATAATCTAATAGGAAGTATTTCAGTGGATGTTGGACGAAAGCCTCACTACTTCATACTAAATATTTTTGGAAATACACCTGACTAACGTATCTTTTCCTGAATGATAGCTCTTGTGTAAATTATATGAAATCTTGTCTTTTTTTTTCGCTTTGAATGGATGGTTGAAAATGAGTCAAACAAAAATAGTGATCCTGAATATTAGTCCCGAGTTTAGCTTGTATAATTATTACTATTTTATTTTCCAAATAGAATTATTTTAGAGGATGATTTCCTTGAAGTTGATAAAAAAAAAAAAATTCAAGGTATTATTTTTTTACTCTGAACGTAAGAGTATGCAAATGGGACTTATAAATCCTTACTCTGAAATTACCTATCATGAAATCTATTTGTTGCCGATACCTTCAACAGAAGCATTTTAGATTTGACCCAAGAAAATGCTGCTCCCAGATTCTAAAAGTTCTTAAAAAGAAAAAGCTTTTAGGTGCTTTTTCATATATTTTAAACAGGGATATTTGACAATGCACTTAACACAAGCCTACTCCCGGATGTTAAATGTCATGGATGAAGTATGGAAGTCCCGTCAGGCAACACTGCCAGGATTAATCTCGCCAAATCATACCATCAAGTAATCTTTCACTCAAGTATTAATGAGGTACTCGACCACTCTACGCACAATAGGCTTCATTTGCATAACAGCCTACTCGCGTGTCGTACTCTAATATCGTAACGAACAACATCTCTCAAGTGGTATTCCAATCATGTCTACACAGCCAACGGAAAAGCTGTTAATCAAGGTTGGATAACATGATTGGAATATTGGAGGGTGAATGGTGCTGTAATTGGAAGAGTGGATGGTGATTTATATGATGAATGAAATAGTATATGGTCTACGATGCGGTATTTGGAAAAGTGAACATTGCATTGTATGGAGATCGGCGGAGTGGATTTTTCTTTTGGTGCTTCGTTAGTGTTTTCAATTCCATCTTCTTTCTATTCAATTGAAATTCACAAACATTGCATTGTATGGAGATCGGAAGAGTGGATTGTTTTTTTTTTTTTTTTTTTTTTTTTTTTTTTTTTTTTTTTTTTTTTTTGCGTTCTTTAATTCCATCTTTTTTTTCCATTCAATTGAAATTCACCCTTTCCTTATATATATTCCATCGGCCCTTTTCTGCCTCGTCTACGTAATGTATTCACCCTGGGACCAACCATGCTTTCATCACAGGCATAATTACTAGTGTGGCTGTAATTATTCGTTGTTCACTGTCAGGATAACCCTATCAATCTACTTCCTAGACTGTTCCCTGTCCTGTCTACTCCCTACTAGTTTGCGCTCTGCTTACAGACATAATGCCTTTGATTAACTTTTACCTATGATCCTAAAACTTTCTCCTTTACATCTTTTCCTTTGATTTAGAGGTTTCAAGAATTATAATTTTTTTTTTATTTTCTAATAACTTCGATAATTAGAATTATCACATTCACGATTCCAGATAAGTTTTCCATATTTTTGATTTTGACCTTTTCTTACGTATCCTGTTTTGTTTTTACTTCATTCATAGACTTAATTTTAATTTTCTGATCAATTATCTTATTAACCAGATATAAAATAATCTCGTTTATGTTACAGTTTCCTCTGTGAGTTAGCTATCTTTTTCTCTACACTTTTTTGATAATTGAAATAAAATAATCTTGATTACAATTACGAATTCCGTTTTTTTTTATCATGGTCACATTTTTTGTTCTCATATTGTCTATAATTGTACTTATTTTTGCATTTTCTAGAACTTCCGTTTATTTTTGCTGCCAAAATTCTTAACATCAACAGGAAATTATAATTTTTGCGTCATCCTCTTTTTTGCGCCCCTCTCTGAAGCATATATGTAGTGTCAATTTAAATATCCGTGTTAATTAGCAGAAGGTCATCGGGTGATATTAATCTATTTTTTTTTTTTAAATGTTCTACTTCTGCACTAGATATCATGAAAAAATGCACATACAAATACACTTGCCCGCGCTCACATGCACTGACAAGTTATATGGGTGCCAGTCGGTATCCTTGGCAGAAGCAATGTTTTATCATCAAACATATAATGTTGATTAAGAGCTTTCTTAGAATTTAAGACGTATTCTGATATTGAATACTTATTATAAAAAAATAGACGAAGGCTACTCCGTAAACTGATAAGAGGTATGCAGGATGCAGGATATTATTTAGATTAATTATCAAGGGCAAGGAACGATATTGATTGAATGAAAAGTGGAGACACAACAGCAGTTGTGTTTATGGTATGTCTGTAAAGAGGAGTCACAGTAACAGATCATTACACATTTAAATAAGGGCTTAATATATAAAAATACATCCTTATAATAAAGGTATTATGACAATACCATGGTATTAGGATGGCAAACTAGTATCCTCATATATCTTCAAGCAAATCCGCATCCTGATATATCCTGATTGCAAGTCAGTGG
>NC_090732.1:112828099-112830599 GCF_036898095.1 Palaemon carinicauda
AAAAAATCTAGGTAACGGGATAGAGAAGTAGAAAAAATTCTGGCGGTTTTTCTGTCTTTATTTTCCTGTCTTTTATTTCTCTATTATCGTATTTCAGACCTTCAGCCTACGACATTCTTTTTTTTTTCTTCTCATTCTTATTCTTCAAAGTCATTATTTTTCATGCAGTGTTATTGGATATATATTACAGTTCACTGTTTTCAGATTGCTACGCCCAACAATAGTTTTGACTCATATGACTTTGTTTTAGCTACTCTTAAATTTTCTCTATTAAGTATTTAAAGCCATTTTTTTGGCTTTATTGGTTCAACTTATATGAAATTAAATGAAAAAATGAGGGAGGTTCAATAGAAAGATTTGTATGGCCAATAATAATCAACTGTAATTGTTGTTCATGATTGATAATAATGAGCGTTTTCCTCTTTTTTTTTTATAAATGGGGATTTTGGTGGTAATCATAACCATTGACATAACTTTCATCATTCAAAAAGAGAAACAAAAACAAATCAAAATTTGTCTACTGCTTTTAACGATTATTTGTGTAATTAACAGTGTTAAAGATATTTAGATAAATACTTCCATCCATATCGCATCTCACTCTTTCTCTATAAAATATAATTTTGTATAAAATCCACAGGAAACGGGAAAGTGAAAAACCAGATACCAAGTGCGTTCGTGTATTCTGTATACTTCTTCAGGTTACAAAAAAAGATGACAGACCATTTCATGAATATCAACGATTAATTCTACAGAAATATATTAAAATTACTAAAATTAAAGTTCAAGAAGCTATCCATATTTTGAGTGGGAAATGATGCTGTTTTTACATGGTTATTCCAGTAAACTGGAAACATTTGTTTATGGATCATTACTATATAAAAATGAGAACAGAGTGTCAAAGAATGAGTAACAGATTTAAAACAAAACTAAAAAGATTGATATAAAACAGTGGAATAAACATGCTAACCCTGATTTTGTCAAGTAAACCATTACAAGGTAATGTTTTAGTGCACTAGGTTATGATTTAAGCTTTTCTTTCGTTAAAGAACATATCGAATATATAAATGTCGCAAACTCTTTTTGTAATCTGGAAAGAAATAAAAATTTATCTAGTGGTGATGTCACCATCTGTAAAGGTATTGTTTATGGAGCTTTGTTATCCTTTAAATTTCTATTGCTATTCTCCTTTCAAAAAGAAAAAAATAAAAATAAAAATAGAAACAGTACTTTTATATCAAATAACATACCAAAGTGTTTTATCAAGAGTTTTATTGACTTAAAGATTGATGATGATCTACATATCATGAAGGTCGATAAGTTTGATATTTTTGTAATAATGGATAAAGAGGAGTACAGAAGAAAACCAGACATTCTATTGTCAGATGATGAAAATTACTTTGAGGTACGTGAAAATCCTTTAGAAACTATTAATAGTAATATTTCAATAAGAAATTAAAATCCACCAGAAAGGGATTTTATATATTTATCAAACATTTTTCTTTGCAATGTGCCACATTACCTTACTGTACATGTATGGTCTTAATAAAACACACAAGGTTAATATTCCTGTCCTTCCAATAAACAGTTCAGTTGGTAGTGTTTCCTACAAATGATCTACTGTAAATGGTTAGTTGAATGTCCCATGCTTATTGTTGGAAATATATCTTAATCGTATATAAGGAATAATAAAGATTTTGTTAAAAAGTTCCATGTTGCTTGCATTAAGTCTAACTTTAAAATTGTAGGTTTAGATGTAACGTCCTTGTTTACGAAGGTTCCAGTTGACGATTTAGTGACATTTTTATCTGACGAATTAGGGAAGCATGTTTTACCCCTATCGTCTGACAAAGTATTTAGTTATTCAATTGATAAAATTGTGTTAAAGATTGTAAATTTGTTCTTAATGGAAAGTACATTATTATCTACAAAAAATTAAAATGGCAATGGGCAATCCCCTATCCCAAATCCTCACAGAATTAATCTTTACATGGAATTTTTCGATGTTAAACTGCTACCAACGATTTTTCTGAAAGGATTCTTTGGTTTCGATATGTTGACGATATATTTAATGTTTACCCTACATGCGAGAATTTGAATATTTTTTGGCAAAGTTAGATTAGTTACTATATTCCACAAAATTCCCGGTTGAAGAAGAAAATAATTGATATCAACATTTTTAGACGTTTTGGTGTATAGGAGAGATAGAAGCTTTGTTTTCATATTTGCAGGAAACCTACTAACGTTGTTCCCACATTCACTATTATTCAAATAATCAAGACAGTGTAAAAGTTTCTATCTTTTTTTTAGTATGTTGTTAAGGGTTTTAAGGATTTGCAGCCCCGAATTTATAGACGAAGAGTTTGGTAAAGTTTATGACAGGAACTGAATGCAGATATCCTAGATTTTTAATAAACTATTCTTTATAGAAAGCTAAATATATATTTTATTCCGATAGGAATAAAAATCTTTTAAGAATAATAACGTGCTGGCACTTCCAATG
>NC_090732.1:112835599-112838099 GCF_036898095.1 Palaemon carinicauda
ACGCAATACCTCATAAAAATATAAAAAAAAGTTTACATAAGCCCTCGTTCATACCTCGAAGGGTCATATAACACTCTTGAACAGTTTACGTAAGACTTCGTAACAAAATACGGGAAATAAAAAGTAAATTCTTAGAAAATATGTAAATTTACATATACTGACTTGAATGAAAAATAAAGTTAAATAAACGACGAAAGTCTTACGTAAATTATATACAATCTCAAACTACAAGAGAGGAACTTACCTTACGAGTTGGCTATTCACCTCTTAAATACACAAATGAAATACATAAAAATAAACACAAATAAATTATTTACTCTGCACAAGACCAGCTTCGTTAGAGTATGTTAGTTTTTAATTACTTATTTAGTCTTATTATTATCATTATCATTATTATTATTATTATTATTATTATTATTATTATACTAGGCAGTATCTTTCCATTACTTCAGTTATATAATACATACGAACCAGTTGAGTATAGCACAGTACATTAAAAGGGTTACATACATATGAGAGAGAGAGAGAGAGAGAGAGAGAGAGAGAGAGAGAGAGAGAGAGAGAGAGAGAGAGAGAGAGGGGGGGGGGGTGAGGGTTGGGATATAGATATTACCAATATAAAGTTTTAACTTACTGACTTACATTATCGTTGCCGTAAAGTACATGCACTGCTGCAGAGTATGTTATACTTAACCCTTTCATGACGGTGTATGTCTATTGATAACCCAATGAGTGTTTTGGCTGATATCCTCTTGAGTTTCTATTATAGGAAAGAAGGAAACATTAGATTGTTAAATGTAGGTTCTCATCAATTTGTGCAACTGTGCTTTCTAGTCGGTAGCTCAATATGAAGAGATAGCTGACAGCAATAACCCAATGTTGTTCGATCAGAAAAATACATAAGGTAACTGTTGCTATATTCAATGCAAGATATGAATATCACTTTGATAATGACATATGAAGGGAAGCAGAATAATTGTACATGAACAACGCAAAATAAAATATATATGTCTGCCTATCTATCTATCTATCTATCTATCTATATATATATATATATATATATATATATATATATATATATATATATACATATATATATATATATATATATATATATATATATATATATATATATATATATATATATATACGTATACAGTATATATACATATATATGTCTATATATGTCTATCTGTCTATCTATAATATATATATATATATATATATATACACACACATATATATATATATATATATATATATATATATATATATATATATATATATATATATATATATACATACATATTCAAATAAGCCATATATATTTTTGATACATTAATGTCTGGATTCTCTTAACGACCTCGGGATCAGAGCCCCAGGCGAAATCACACAAAGACAAGAGCTTGGCTCCGGCCGGGAATCGAACCCTGGTCGGCAAGCCTGTATAGACAGTGACTAAGCCACTTGGCCACGAAGAGTCATCAGCAGCCATTGCCAGGGCCCTCCTTGTCCTCGCTTGGGTGGAGAGAGGGATTGGGCGCTTATCATATGTATACAAGGCCATTTTCTTGGGCATCATCCTACTAGGGCATTATCACTGTCCCTTGCCTCTGTTATTCATGAGTGACCTTTCAACCATTAAACTTTGAGAACTATTGACGTGTATGCAGTCCCTATGAACCACAGGACATAAATTGTATTTTCGGTGGCGGTTATGACAAAAAACCTTATTTGACCTAATAATTAGCAACCTATATTCTAACTCTCATTCAGATAAAACGTGCAAATATCAGTCACAACTTGTCTTCAGCCATGAAAGTACCCGAACACAACCTGTCTGTTCCCTGTAGAGTATTTGATTCCATTCAGATGTTGGTTACATTTATCAGGACACTGAAGATATAAATTAGAACCTGAAATGGATAGTGACGACTGCCATAATTCTCATGAAAGGAATTTTATGACAAAGCTGAAGAGCATACGAATGCACATAGAGACAGAGGTTACAAAAGAGAAACCTCCTAAGCTTTTTCCCCTTCACGTTTAACATAAATAACCTTTTTCTTAAAACTTTAGCATAGCTTTTTTCTGTTAGGTTCAGTGTATTTGAGAGAGAGAGAGAGAGAGAGAGAGAGAGAGAGAGAGAGAGAGAGAGAGAGAGAGAGAGAGAGAGAGAGAGAGAGAGAAATGAATCATGTATAATTTCATAATTTTTGGTATGTTTATTTGATAAAAAAAAAATTATGGGTGTTTATAGTAAATATGTTGATCAAGTTTGCAAAATATATATTTATTCATTTGTATCAAGTTCTGTTCGTATATGTTATTATCATAGTCTTTCTGTTGGTTTTTGCAGATGAAGAATTTAGATGAGAGATCTGTCATGAATTATGAATGAAACGCGTAAACATGTGTTTACCAAAATTACAAAATATGTTTATGTGATTGAAAGAGTCGTGTATTCAAATATTGAGATCACAGTTTACTTGATTTGTTT
>NC_090732.1:112843099-112848099 GCF_036898095.1 Palaemon carinicauda
TATAAAGCGTAGGTAAAAACATATATTTTCTTCAATATTTCACAGGTATCCTCGCACCCCTTAGGAACCAGGTTCGCACCCCCTAGGGGTGCGAGCACCCCCAGTTAAGAACCCCTGTTTTACACCTTTGTTAGTTAAGATTAGTTCTTACTCACTGTAGAATACGGGATCTTACCACGGCTGCAGCTCGCAGGGTTACAATAACACATACAGAGAGATAGAAAGACGGGTAGAGGGGGGGGGGGAAGACTTAAATAATGTTTTTGTGACAATTCATAAATTTGATATGTAAAGAAATTTAGTTGATGAAACTGAGATTAAGAAAAAAAATAAAGTAGAAATTATAAGAAAACCTTACGATGAATGAATTTCTCATGCTCAAAGAACAAGCGGTACAAGTAAACATTCAGTGTCCTCATAGTCCTGTTTTCACCCTCGGACTTGACAGATTTTAGGGACTTTAAGCCGTGAACCTAATAAAGCAGGGTTTGAGAATTATGCGTAACGGGTTCCTACAACAGGCGTTGAACCCTCTAAATTAACTATGCCTCCCGCAGCCAAAGCGCCTTCCGACCTAAATAATAACACGCTTTTCCCTTCCGTAGGCCTATTGAGTAGGCTCAACCTTAGCGTAATTTCCGCATCTCATTAAGCACGGCCCGCAAAGTCTATAGACCATGTTTGTTTTCCCCAACACGATTGTATTGTGTAGGCCTATTGACGCCTTATTTGATACTCCCGTATCCGTTCTTCTTTTGGTTGGGAGTTTCCTTCCGTGGTGACGTCATGGGTACATTTCGGAAACGGTGGTATATTATCGTGAGACAGCCTACGTGTGTTCGAAACTTTCTCCTCTTAGGACGGTACTTAATTAAACACCTTTCAAAGAAATTATATTTTTATTTAACTTTCACATTCGAGGGGCGATTGCATATATCAGCATTGCTCTCTCTCTCTCTCTCTCTCTCTCTCTCTCTCTCTCTCTCTCTCTCTCTCTCTCTCTCTCTCATGAAGATAATTTAATAAGCAGACGCTTTGGTTGAACGTAAGTTTTGTTTTTCAGAAACACTGTATTCTTATATTGATCAATATAGTTTCATTCCTTACAAAATATCTGATTAATCGATTCTCGGTATCACTCACTAAGAAACCTCAGTTTTTGGGTCCGTGCTAACGAAGAAAATACTAATTTACAATAATGTCTGTAGCGACAACGATATGCTGTTATGATAGTTCGTCAAAGAAACAACAATAATGAAAAGAACACGAGGACATTTAAGCTTCCAGAGTGTTGGTAATTTCACTCACGTTTAAGTATTCTTAGGAATATTTTTACGATTGTTCTAAGACCTTTTGGTAGAATTGTTCCGTAAAATTTTATCAATTATAAGAAGGCAAAATTAGATAAATTTTATCTGGTCTTTGCTATCGGAAGTTATTTCAAGACATTAAATGTTGCAAAGAATTTAACATCAAAATCAATTTTTCCCCCAAAAAAATATAAGATGCATTGCAATATCAAACCCGTTTAGTTGAGTGAGTACATCTGCATTTCTAATTAACTAAATGAGCTTTCCTTGGTGTTATTGGAAACCGAAATAGTTGGATAAACTGGAAAACAAATCTCCAGAAATTTTGGTTGAAACTAGAATACACATCTCTCTCACTCTCTCTCTCTCTCTCTCTCTCTCTCTCTCTCTCTCTCTCTCTCTCTCTCTCTCTCTCTCTCTCTCTCTCTCTTAGATAGTTGGCTAAGACTAGAAAACAATCCTCTCTCTCTCTCTCTCTCTCTCTCTCTCTCTCTCTCTCTCTCTCTCTCTCTCTCTCTCTCTCTCTCTCTCAAATAGATAAATGTGCCAGAATTTATAGACGTTCATAATCACAATCGTTGATTAATCTTTTACACTTATCAGTTGAACATTTTCTAGTATCATCTATTACATAACTTTCTTATATTCTCTATTGGAAAACACATCTTAAGAAAACCATGAATTGTTATGCCTGTCAACTCTAGTTAGAGTTCAAGTTTAATGCAGTCCGCATTCAAAACTGAACTTTTGCAAACATCTCAATAGGTTTCGATGTTATTACAGAAATTTTGACATGTTTTAATTCTATTTTCGTGAGACTGTTTACATTGCTTTCATGCATTTTCCCTTCTGCGTTTTTGAGATCACATTTATAGCATTTAACGTAATAATAATGATAACAATTTGAATAGTTATCATTAAAATTATTATTGCTATCATCATTATCATTGTGTTATTTCAGTAAATATATTAATAATATATGTAATAATTTAAATCATTATCATTAGTAGTAGTAGTAATAATAATAATGATTTACTTATTACAAATATTGCTAGACTTACTGAAAGAACTGCAATAATGATTATAATATTAACTACTATGTCCTATTATTCTGCTTCGGAGTTAGTGCCATATAAATACCGACCTTCTGTTTTACAAAAATATTCATACGTAAAATGTACTGTTGCACACCAAGGTAAGTGATTTAGTAAATAAATTTTAATTTGTTTTTTTGAAAAAGATAGTGGCTAAAGGAAAGACTAAAGTGGATGATTGATTATAGGATATTTCGGAAATCAACTATCAAACGTCTTTCATATTTTTTGCAAACAAATATTTTCTGTTGCCAAACTTATTCTTTACCTAAAAGTACTATAATTAATTTTACGATGCCATAAACAGAGAAGTAAAATCATTTTTTTAGCTTCTCATGATCCATTTGTGTTGTCACTTCCAACCTTCATTCCGAGTTTGTCAAACATTTTGAAGGTCAAAGTTACACGACAAACAAGAATAACATTGTTGGAGTAAATCAAAGATCGGGTAAGATTTAAAAAAAAAAAAAAAAAAAAAAAAAAAGATACCGAAATATATTTATTGCAACAGATAATGTAAGGTAACCCCCATCCAAAAGAAACCTTATTGAAATTAGAAGTATTAGAAAATAATTGGTAACGCCTTTTGTTCTTTCTTTGATTATCAAAACGATGTCTCAATGCCCTTTTGTCACTCAAAACGGAGCTTGTTTGTAATAATTATGGCTTTTAAAATTTTTTTTTTTTTTTTTTTTTTTTTTTTTTTTTGAGAATAACTATGGATCCGACTTATCGTTTTTCATTCTTATAAGTGAGAGTCAAAGATATTCTCATTTGTTATTTGTGTATCAGTAGTAATACTTCCTATTTTCTAGTACAAGCTGCAGACAATATTTCGCTTCTTTGATTCTACAGACCGGGGTTCATTTTCATAACTTATTTTCCGTTACTGTTAAAGGAATAGAAATAAAACTTAAAATATGATTAATAAAATCCAATTCGGGAGACGATCGTACGCCAGGTGCTCCTTCGCTCGTGGATTACCTGGCGATACCGTCCATACACGGGCTAATACAACTAGCCTACAGTATGCAATTCGTAAAATTGCCAGGTGGTTCAACCGAAGATCACACGACGAAACAGTGTTTGCAACTGTATGAATAAGCAGCCATCCATCATTGCAACAACTGTACTTATACGAGATATAATGCTATCAATCATTTCATTCAAAGCACATCTGCAAAGATAGACCACGATAACCCCTAACGTCTAATCTAGTGTGCGGTTAAGTAGTAGGTTCTCAAGCCATGCAAATGATGTCTGAAATATTCCAGACACGAAGTCGTCGAGATTGGTGAAATAAACTGTAAAATGAGACCTGTTGCTGTGATTCAAAGTGAAAAATAACGATTAGTCTGTCAATCATGATTCCATGTGCGTGTCTGTCGATGAGAATAATGTGAGAATGTATTCGTATAGAATATATATATATATATATATATATATATATATATATATATATATATATATATATATATATATATATATATATATATATATATATATATATATATATATATGTATGTATGTATGTATGTGTGTGTGTGTCTGTCTGTTTGTATATCGTGTGTCGTTTAACACGTAAATATGAATATGTTTTCAAAGGGTGAAAGTTGAGAACAAAATTATGAGCAAATGTATGGTGATTAAGGTAAACGGAAACGAGGTAGACGGAATAATGAGTTAACATGTTTAGTGAAATATAGGAGTGGTTGGTGGAAATAAGTATCTTGAATTAAAAATAACGGATAATTGTGAGATAAAGGGGGAGGTTAGTCTTATACTGCAATAGGAAAAGTCGTAGATGTTTCCGAATGTACATAAAACACTTTTAAGACTTGAACTGGAGTCAGAAGCCAATGTGGGAAGGTATGAACAAAGTCCAATGAAATGTGAATGTAGATCGGTGATATCAATAGGTTGCAAGTGAAGTTTGGTGGCTGGCGGTGGATGGAAGAATCCGTGCTGGAAACGTAAAGATGATTTTGAGAAATTGCACAATTGATGTTCAGATACATTGTAGGTTATTTTAGCTAAGAGTATTGAACAAAACATTTCAAAGTGATTCGGTTTACGGGAAAGAGTGATTGATAGTAAGTTAATGAAAGCAGTTTAAAATTCAAAAATTGCTAAGAAGAGGGAAGGCCTACAAAGAGATGGATAGATGACACGAAGCTCATGCAGAAAAATATATCCTAAAACTTCAGGAGTGAATGGACGATAAGCTTATTCCGTTATAACAGATTATACTCATATTAACATTTGCATCGAATTATGTATCTGGTAGTTAATCAACTCTTGTGGGATACATCTATGTCAAGCAATGACCCGGAGCTTCCCAGTTCCTCCAAAAAGGCTCGATATTTTTTTTTTTTTTTTCTGGGAGAGTCGTAACAGCTATGAATACCCGTTTCTCTCGGGTATGGCGACTTAGCTGTGGGATAAATAATATGGTTGATGTCTAGATTAATGAGTGACAAACACAACCAATCACAATACTACCTATGCACAAGTTATATATTATTATTATTATTATTATTATTATTATTATTATTATATGTATGTATGTATATATATGAATATATACATATTTATA
>NC_090732.1:112853099-112860678 GCF_036898095.1 Palaemon carinicauda
TAATAATAATAATAATAATAGTAATAGCAGGCATAAAATTGCTTTCGATAATAATAATAATAATAATAATAATGATAATAATAATAATAATAATAATAATAATAATAATAATAATAATAATAATAATAGGCATAAAATTGCTTTCGTCAAAACTTGCACGTCCATAAAAATACTAATTACTCGAACCAACGGCTATGATTATCTATATGTAGATCTCTCTCTCTCTCTCTCTCTCTCTCTCTCTCTCTCTCTCTCTCTCTCTCTCTCTCTCTCTCTCTCTCTCTTACATGGTAGTACATTATTATTCCGTTCAGCACACTAGCAGAATGAACATCGTTTATTAAATACAGTGAATGATGTACCTAATTGTTAATCGACTGTTGTGGGTCACAATTATTCAGGCTTTAAGAAGAATAGACTAGCAAAAATGGGCGTCTAATACTCTACCAATAAGTATAACATCAATTGGGAATTAATCCTCTCGCATATAGATGATACTTTTAACAAGATATTAATTAAAAACTTTTCGACGTTGTTTTCTAATGCTCTATTTCTTTGATATTTTCTTTGCAAACGCACTGACACAAATACACACACATACAAATACACAAACATACACACACACACGCACACACACACACACACACATTATATATATATATATATATATATATATATATATATATATATATATAAATATATATATATATATATATATATATATATATATATATATATATATATATATATATATATATATATATATATATAAATGCATGCCCACACAAATGAAACATCTAGAATGATGTTTTAATCAGAAGTCCATAATAGATTCGAGAGCTTGATAGTTTAGGATTATAAAAATATGGCTACAAAATCTATTTATGAAAAAATGTGTCATAATTGTAAGATTCACTGACTGAGATGAAAAAAAAAAAAAAAAAAAAGCAGATGAGCTATAAACCAAACGTTATAAATATTTAATTTCAACATGTCTAAATACGATCAACTTCTCTAGTTGTGACTAGAACAGAACTGAATATATGATAAGAAATAGAATAAGAACATTCAAAACATTAAAAATGCTGAAAATGTGTAATTTATCATTAATAAGAACAGCCCATATAAAACTTGAAGGCGAATGCCGTTCAACATAGATGCAATAGAAACTGCGATAAAAGGTTCGATTTAATCGAGCTGAAGTTTCCATAAAATTAACTACGCGTCTCTGAGTCTAAAACTTTAAATACAAACCTACTGGGAGGCGAATAAAAGTGGAAATGCTCTTGCTGCCCTTTATAGTAGGTGCAAGCCATGACTTTGAATACAGAGATCGTGTTCTCTGATAAGACAAAAAAAGGGAGTGAAGATAGAAACCTTGAAGAAGCGAGGATGTGAAAATTGTTCCATTTCGAGGAAGCAATTATAGTGGACACAACTTTAGCGATCATAATTTAGGCGGACTCAATTGCGAGTGAAATGGGATTGGGGATAAGTGGTGATAATTATTGTCATTATCATTAAGGCTATTAAAGGGTGTAGCAATTCACGTGCAACGAAGCTAAAAGACCATACACGAAAGAACAAAATACTGATATATAAAGAAAGATATCAGATTCAATAGAATTGTAAAGCCTAAAAAATATTCAACAATCGTTTTGGACCAACCTGTCAACTTGTCAAATAGACGCCATTACAGGTTTAGAGGAAGAGTCCGGTCCTAAGGACCACAAATCTCAGGTGACCTACGACAGGCTGAAGCAATAATGGGCGGCTATTACGTGTATGCTTCCGTCCGCCGACACCGAAGACGAGAGGATACTTGTCCCTAATGAGGGACCTTCATGTACATAAATGCTTTTGTAATTCAGAGTTATTTCTGAATAAAGCAATTCCACGCACGGAAACCACCTCTCTCTCTCTCTCTCTCTCTCTCTCTCTCTCTCTCTCTCTCTCTCTCTCTCTCTCGTTGAGATCGCTGTGTGCTAACACAGGCTCTTTTCCCTAATACCCATTCATTTCTTTCTCGATCTCAAAAATATAGTTATTGATTTCATAAAGGAACTCTCTCCCTTGATTTGAAAGTACATGGAAACTCTCTCTCTCTCTCTCTCTCTCTCTCTCCTCTCTCTCTCTCTCTCTCTCTCTCTCTCTCTCATCTTAAATATACAACAGCGTCTTGTCGTGTTATAGGGAATAACTTTATGGAGTCGTTGTCCCGCAAGTTCGCCGGAACCGGTAATGACGGGAATCCGGGAATTAGGAATGCTATGTCCGTGCGCATATACCAATGCTAAGGAAGAAGCGCGCGCGCGCGCGAGAGAGAGAGAGAGAGAGAGAGAGAGAGAGAGAGAGAGAGAGAGATTTTCTTATGAAACTAAAGTATAGGAGGGAGAGAAAGTGAGAGATATAGGCAGTGCTGATTTGATGACTTATTGATGAGGCTAGTACAAGAGAGAGAGAGAGACAGAGAGAGACAGAGAGAGAGAGAGAGAGAGAGAGAAGGCGAAGAATGGTGTAGGGGGAGGGGTGTGATTTCGGAGGAAGTTGGTGTATAGATAGGCATACGAATGAGCGAAGTAGGGGTTATTTGCACGGAAACGCGAGTAAGTCATTCCAAGGTTATGTGTGTCCCAGGGTATCACTAACTTGTCCAACTGGGAATTCACCTTTGTTGGTTCGACGAGTGTCGCCAACTACGCAATAAGACTGAGCATTTTTTCTTCCCTGTTTACTGCATTTTTTGTATGGTTGTTTCCTTAAATTTCATTATAATTTCTTTCAATTAAAACAGATTTTGTTAATATTTTCCTTATTTGAATTCATTGCCAGAGTTTTTATTTTACTATTCTTTTCTTTAGTTAAAAGGCGCCTATAACTTATTCTAAATTACATCTTTCAAGAACTGATATAATGACTGAGAAAACATCTATTCTGCCGATTGTATACATCCAAATAAATGTACATTACATGTATATTAATTCAGTCAGGTTTATTTGAGATATTGATTTTCTCATCATGTATCATTGTATTAATTTCACAATAGAGCTTCTCTTCCTGATAAGACAAGATTCGAACTTGACAAATGTCGCTCATTGCAATCTTCCTTGATCTTCACAGATACGTGGTTTGAAATTCCGCAATTATTTTATTTCTGGAACTGCAGGGGTATCTAGTCAAAATTCGATTTGGTCCATCGGCCTTTCCGCTGACTTAATTGATAATATACACATGTAGTCTCGTCAAGCATTTTAGAAAATTGAGTTTGTTTACTATAATTTAATGTACTTCATCACTGATCTTTATTTATGCATTGCGTGTTTAGTGTTATAAGGCATTATTCGTTAGAGACTCTTAAAAATAGAAAAAAAAAAAATTGTTTTTAAAGTATATCTGGAGATGCCTAATATGAGTCAATATTGAAAACATACATATTGCGGTTTTGATAATTAAATTCCATATAACAAGTTATATTAATTAAGATTTTCTTAAGTGTTGATATAAAAAATGTCCAAGTCACCGATTTCATTACGTGTTTGATTTAAAAAAAAAAAAAAAAAAAAAAAAAAAAAAAAAAAAAAAAAACATCAGTTTTTATTTCAAATCTTATTTTACTTCTCCGATCTGAGTCAGGGCCATGTCTCATTTATATACCAAATTATAAAGAGACAATCAAAAGAAATGGAACTATCATGGCTTTAATGTGAAGATATAAAACTTTAACGTTAGGAAAGAAAATGACCGACATAGTGCAGTCCAGGAAATTTAAGATAGCAGTATCCTCAAAACGGATTCACCTTGAGACTAATCAAGATTTGTTAAAGTTGTTAGATGAAAATATTTTGGACGTAATGAAAACGAGCAACGTGGACTTTTCTAAACAGAAAGAAAATGCTTAATGACAGGAAGAGAGGAGAGAGAGAGAGAGGAGAGAGAGGAGAGAGAGAGAGAGAGAGAGAGAGAGAGAGAGAGAGAGTATTTTATATAGCTTACGTACTTTATATCCTACGAACTTTAGCCTACGGACTTTATCCCTTACGAATATTTGCGCACGAACAGTTGCATACGATCATTCACATACAAATTATTCCCATACAAAATTTTACGCGTACATTTAACCTTACGATTTATTTTCCATTACGAACTTTTGAAATGACGAACTTTATACTCTACGTACCTTATCCTGACATACTTTAGGCAAGCGAACTCTATCCAACGAGTCATTACTATACGAAGCTTTTCCATAGGAACTTTGGTCCGTAACCAGTGATTACTGTGTCAGAGTTCTAGTATCCTAGCAATCATTGGTTCTCATGACCTAACGCTACAGAGTTATGCAAGTAAGGAAGGAACAACTTGAGTAAGAAAAGCTATGTTGCGGTCAAGGCTGCTGGAGGTGTTCGCTTCTGGACCGGACGTAACAAATCTGTAAGGTTGACGGACCGGATGCTTGGCGTTCACTCGACTATCCGAGCAAGCAGAAAAACGCCCTTTTTCTGAACACTATCTCAACGTGATAGGAAATTGATTAATTTCACTCAGCTGATTACCAGTGATTGCTCGTTTGGTTTAGGTGTAGTCCCAGATCGAACATTATGAAAGATTTAATTTAATGTTGTTACTGTTCTTAAAATATTTCATTTTTGATTATTCATCATTTCTCTTGTAGGTTATTTATTTCCTTGTTTGCATTCGGTACTGGGCTATTTTCCTCTGTTGGAGTTCTTAGGCTTATAGCATCCCGCTTTTACAATCAAGGTTGTAGCTTAGCTTGTAATAATAATAATAATAATAATAATAATAATAATAATAATAATAATAATAATAATAATAATAATTTGTATGTAGATGTTACTGTTTGGTTGCTCATGAGTTTAATCTTGGGACATCTACTTTGTTACATTCACGGATTTTCACCTAAATGATATAGTTTTGTAGATATACTGGACAAGATATTGAATGTAGAATAACAATTTGTTAATTTCGACCTCCTGATATAAGTTGTATCCGATAGTCAATATACAGTTTACGAACTATTCGTCAATATCTTAAAAAGTAAGTCTTCAGTATGAATAAATCATTATTTCTCAATACCACTTTAGACTAAATAAGCAGGCATCATTGTATTTTGTTTTTCTTATATAACTGGCTTTAGTCTGCCATGGCCTGGAAAGAATTTTGTCTAGATTACTCATCTTCGAATTATTACCAGAAAAGTGTAGGCTACTTTAAACGGAACCCTGCCATCCTCTCTCTCTCTCTCTCTCTCTCTCTCTCTCTCTCTCTCTCTCTCTCTCTCTCTCTCTCTCTCTCTCTCTCAAAATACCCTTAGTCACCAACATATCAAGAGAGGTACTCCATGCCTACTTATTGTTTTGATTGTAGCTGTTTCCCTAAGTAAACGTTAAGAAATCGTTATCGATTCATATATATACTTTTATGAGATTCCAACTATCGAGAATCAAAATACATCTGAACGATAACTCCTTTAATCTTTATAAAATATACAATCAATCCTCTTGCAACTATAATCTGCAAAATTTAACCAAAGAATTACTAGTTAAGAATGAAGATTTCATATCAATTGGAAATTTTACTGCCAACAATCCTTCTAGAACACTAATTGTGATGCTGTTGATACATATGGTTTAAAGGTTAAACAGACAGTGAACGATCATAACCTCTGTATATTAAACGAGGGAGATACCAGCACCTACTATTCAAAAACTTTTAGAACATATTCCACAACAGACTAAACATTTTGTTGATATGTTTCAATGGAACGTCATAAGCGACCTTTATAGCAGTGACCAAGTTCTTTATTAATAACCACGTTAAAGAGAGCTGACTGGGATAAGTTAAAGTTTTATACAGGTCAAGTACTTCCATTTAACTATCCATGAGATCATACTGAAAAGAATGATTTCTTTGTAAACATCATCACACAAATGTATGCCTCTGACTAATTTCCGACCAATGAAACAGTCGGTCCCTTAGTGGTCAAATACACTAACCCAATTTATAAACGAAAAACACGCAGTTGGAAGACGATTAGAAACTTTAAATAAAAGATTTATAAATTTTGATAAAGATCTCCTAACTATAGTATACTGAAACTGTATTTTGATAAGATTTATGCTTAATTTGTAAAAGAAGCAAGAAAGTCGGGATAACTTCGTGGTAGAAATCTGTGTCTAGTATATCAGAAAAATTTCATTGCAGAATGTGTGGCAGCAATTTAGAAAAATTAATGGATCCTATAGCACACATGCATTAATGCAATTTGATTCAGTAGTTCATGATACACAAGAAGCCTCAAATATCATTGGGCGAGATATTGGAAGCATAAGCAGTATTAATCATTTGGATGCACACTTTCGATTTACTAAAAAGGAGCTGGAATTTGCATATTCAAATTGTAATTCAATGGCTCCTGGTAAAGAAAATATACATTTTAATTTGATAAGAAATCCAGCTCCTTTGGCAAAGGCCTATCCTCTTTAGACCAAACATCTATTTCCTAATCCACATAAACATCCAATAGTAATAGCCAGGATAAGATTTTAGTAATCCAAGCAATCATAGACCAATTTTACTGACCAGCTGTGTTGCAAATTATTGGAAATAATGGTAAATTATAGGCTGAATTGGTGTTTACGTCGTAATAAAATGTTATCAGCTTTGCCATTTGGATCACAAACCGAGCTTTCAACCTTGGACTATCTTTTACATCTAGAAAACTATGTTCGTAGAGGGTTTCAATCACATTAGCCATTTAGTTTGACATTCAGAAGGCCCACGATACTACTTGGAGGCATTCAATACTCGAAATGATTATATCATAATGGTTTTCGAGGACACCTTCCTATTTTAATTATAAATGTTATTAGTGGAAACACATTCCAAACTTGTATAGAGAATATTTATTCCAAATCTTACAGCCTTCACTGCGGTGTGCCATAGGGTAGAGATTTAATATGTAAGCCTTTGAATATTCTTCGGCCCTTGCAAATAATTCTAAATAACGCCATTTGAAAAATAAAAGTACAGACTGTATTTGTAGGCTTCATGTTTTCTGCAGGAAAATCTCAAGCAATAATTTTTCATAAGAATAGCATATAGAAACAAACTTGAAAAATGAAATATCATTTTGGGTTACATATTTAGTCTAATATTCGATACCCACCTTAACTGGAAAACATATATATCTTGCATCAAATCTGAACCTAATGATAAACTTGTCTAATAGAATAATGGGGTGAAAAAAAATCAGTTTTATTGATGATCTATAAGTTTTAGTCTGATTCATATATTGGTAACCCAATATATGAATCAGGATCTGAAGCTACTTGAAATCTTTAAATACAATACACACTCCAGGACTGAGAATTTTTAGTGTATCCTTTAGATCTTCCCCCAAATATCTCAGTATTATGTGAAAGTGGGAAACCAAGCTTGTCCTTACATCTACTGTAGGTTTTGTAACAAAGGGATGAGCATTGAAGATCCTATTCACCAATTCTCCAACAAAGAAGCTCATCCATCAAAGTGATGTATCTATTAACAATCATAAACTGTC
>NC_090732.1:112863678-112878678 GCF_036898095.1 Palaemon carinicauda
CAACTGGGAATTCACCTTTGTTGGTTCAACGAGTGTCGCCAACTACGCAATAAGACTGGGCATTTTTTTTCTTTCCTGTTTACTGTATTTTTGTATGGTTGTTTCCTTAAATTTAATTATAATTTCTTTTAATGAAAACCGAATTTGTTAATATTTTCCTTATTTGATTTCATTGCCAGGGTTTTTTATTTTACTATTCTTTTCTTTAGTTAAAGGCGCCTATAACTTATTCTAATTTACATGTTTCAAGAACTGATAATGGCTGAGAAAACATCTATTCTGCCGATTGTATACATCCAAATAAATGTACATTACATGTATATTAATTCAGTCAGGTTTATTTGAGATATTGATTTTCTCATCATTTATTATTGTATTAATTTCCCAATAGAGCTTCTCTTCCTGATAAGACAAGATTCGAACTTGACAAATGTCGCTCATTGCAATCTTCCTTGGTCTTCACAGATACGTAGTTTGAAATTGATAATATACACACGTAGTCTAGTCAACCATTTTAGAAAATTGAGTTTGTTAACTATGATTCAATTTACTTCATCACTGATCTTTATTTATGTATCAGGTGTTTAGGTGTTTGACATTATTCCTTAAAAAATCTTAGAAATAAAAAAAAATACTTTTATTTTTAAAGTATATCTGGAGATGCTTAATATGATTCAATATTGAAAACATACATATTGCGGTTTTTGATCATTAACATTCCGTATAACAAGTGATATTCTTTAGGAATTTTCTTAGATGTTAATATAAAAATGTCCAAGTCACCGATTTCATTACGCGTTTGATTAAAAAAAAGGTCAGTTTTTATTTCAAATCCTATTTTACCTCTCCGATCTGAGTCAGGACCATGTCTCATTTACATCCCAAATTACAAAGAGATAATCAAAAGAAATAGAACTAGAAAGGCTTTAATGTGATGATATAGAACTTTAACGTTAGGAAAGAAAATGACCGCCATAGTACAGTCTAAGAAATTTAAGATAGCAGTATCCTCAAAACTGATTAACCTTGAGAGACTAGTTAAGATTTGTTAAGGTCGTTAAATGAAAATATTTTGGACATAATGAAAACGAGCAACGTGGACTTCTCTATACAGAAAGAAAATGCTTAATGACAGCAGAGAGAGAGAGAGAGAGAAAAAGCAATATTTTACATAGCATACGTACTTTATATCCTACGAATATTTGCGCACGAACAGTTGCGTACGAGCATTCACGTACAAATTATTCCCATACAAAATTTTACGCGTACATTTAACCTTACGATTTTTTTTTTCATTACGAACTTTTGAAATGACGAACTTTATATTCTACGTACCTTATCCTGACATACTTTAGGCAAGCGAACTCTATCCAACGAGTCATTACTATACGAAGCTTTTCCATAGGAACTTTGGTCCGTAACCAGTGATTACTGTGTCAGAGTTTCTAGTATCCTAGCAATCATTGATTCACATGACCTAACGCTACAGAGTTATGCAAGTAAGGGAGGAACAACTTGAGTGAGAAAAGCTATGTTGCGGTCAAGGCTGCTGGAGGGTGTTCGCTTCTGGACCGGACGGTAACAAATCTGAAAGG
Source organism: Palaemon carinicauda (assembly GCF_036898095.1). Taxonomy (NCBI): domain Eukaryota; kingdom Metazoa; phylum Arthropoda; class Malacostraca; order Decapoda; family Palaemonidae; genus Palaemon; species Palaemon carinicauda. The sequence continues at coordinate 112,865,274 of NC_090732.1, forward strand.
TTGACGGACCGGATGCTTGGCGTTCACTCGACTATCCGAGCAAGCAGAAAAACGCCCTTTTTCTGAACAATATCTCAACGTGATAGGAAATTGATTAATTTCACTCAGCTGATTTCCAGTGATTGCTCGTTTGGTTTAGGTGTACTCCCCAGATCGAATATTATGAAAGATTTAATTTAATGTTGTTACTGTTCTTAAAATATTTTATTTTGATTATTCATCATTCTCTTTGTAGGTTATTTATTTCCTTGTTTCCATTCTGTACTGGGCTATTTTCCCCTGTTGGAGTTCTTGGGCTTATAGCATCTTGCTTTTGCAACCAGGGTTGTACCTTAGCTTGTGATAATAATAATAATAATAATAATAATAATAATAATAATAATAATAATAATAATAATAATAATAATAATAATATGATATTGTATTTAGAAGTTACTTTTTGTTTGCTCATAGAGGTTTAATTTCGGGACATCTACTTCGTTACGTTCACGGATTTTCACCTAAATGATATAGTTTAGTAGATAAAGTGGACAGGATATTGAAGGTAGAATAAAAATTTGTCAATTTCGACCTCCTGATATGAGTTGTATCCGAAAGTCAATATACAGTTTACGAACTACTAGTCAATATCGTAAAAGAGTGTCTTCAGTATGAATAAATCATTATTTCTCAATACCACTTTAGACTAAATAAGCAGACATCAGTGAATTTTTGTTTTTCTTATATAACTGGCTTTAGTCTGCCATGGCCTGGAAGAATTTTATCTAGATTACTCATCTTCGAATTATTACCAGAAAAATGTAGGCTACTTTAAACGGAGCCCTCTCTCTCTCTCTCTCTCTCTCTCTCTCTCTCTCTCTCTCTCAAAATACCCTTAGTCACTAATTTATCAAGAGAGGTACTCCATGCCTACTTATTGTTTTGCTTGTAGCTGTTTCCCTAAGTAAACGTTAAGAAATCGTTATCGATTGATATATATACGTTTATGAGATCCCAATTATCGGGAATCAAAATATATCTGAACAATAACTCCTTTAATCTTTATAAAATATACAATCAATCCTCTTGCAACTATAATCTGCAAAATTTAACCAAAGAATTACTAGTTAAGAATGAAGATTTCATATCAATTGGAAATTTCACTGCCAACAATCCCTCTGGAACACTAATTGTGATGCTGTTGATACAAATGGTTTAAAGGTTAAACAGACAGTGAACGATCATAACCTCTGTATATTAAACGAGGGAGATACCAGTACCTACTATTCAAAAACTTTTAGAACTATTCACAACAGACTAAACATTTTGTTGATGTTTCAATGGAACGTTCTAGACGACCTTTATAGCAGTGACCATGTTCTATATTAGTAACCACGTTTAAAGAAAGCTGACTGGGATAAGTTCAAGTTTTATACAGGTCAAGTACCTCCATTTAACTATCCATGAGATCATACTGAAAACAATGATTTCTTTGTAAACATCATCACACAAATGTATGCCTCTGACTAATTCCCGACAATGAAACAGTCGGTCCCTTAGTGGTCAAATACACTAACCCAATTTATAAACGAAAAACACGCAGTTGGAAGACGATTAGAAACTTTAAATAAAAGATTTATAAATTTTGATAAAGATCTCCTAACTATAGTATACTGAACCTGTATCTTAATAAGATTTATGCTTAATTTATAAAAGAAGCAAGAAAAGTCGGGATAACTTCGTGGTAGAAAATCTGTGTCTAGTTTATCAGAAAAATTTCATTGCAGAATGTGTGGCAGAAATTTAGAAAAATTAATGGATCTTATAGCACACATACATTAATGCAATCTGATTCAGTAGTTCATGATACACAGGCAGCCTCAAATATCATTGGGCGAGATATTGGAAGCCTAAGCAGTGTTAATAATTTGATGCACACTTTCGATTTACTAAAAAGGAGCTGGAATTTGCATATTCGAATTGTAATTCAATGGCTCCTGGTAAAGATAATATACATTTTAATTTGATAATAAATCCAGCTCCTTTGGCAAAGGCCTATCCTCTTTAGACCAACATCTATTTCCTAATCCACATAAACATCCAATAGTAATAGCCAGGATAAGATTCTAGTGATCCAAACAATCACTGACCAATTTTACAGACCAGCTGTGTTAGCAAATTACTGTAATTTATAGGCTGAATTGGTGTTTACGTCGTAATGAAATTTTATCAGCTTTGCCATTTGGATCACAAACCGAGCTTTCAACCTTGGACTATCTTTTACATCTAGAAAACTGTGTTCGTAGAGGGTTTCAATCACATTAGCCATTTAGTTTCACATTCAGAAGGCACACAATACATCTTGTAGGCATTCAATACTCAAAATAATTATATCATAATGGTTTTCGAGGACACCTTTCTATTTTAACTAGAATGTTATTAGTGGAAACACATTCCAGACTTGTATAGAGAATATTTATTCCAAATCTTACAGCCTTCACTGCGGTGTGCCACAGAGTAGAGATTTAATATGTTACCCTTTGAATATTCTTTGGCCCTTGCAAATAATTCTAAATAACGCCATTTGTAAAATAAAAGTTCAGACTGTATTTGTAGGCTTCATATTTTCTGCAGGAAACCTCAAGCAATGATTTTTCATAATAATAGCATATAAAAACAAACTTGAAAAATAAATCTCCTTTTGGGTTACATATTTGGTCTAACATTCGATACCCACCTTAACTGGAAAACATATATATCTTGCATAAAATCTGAACCTAATGATAAACTTGTCTAATAGAATAATGGGCTGAAAAGAGAGCAGTTTTATTGATGATCTATAAGTTTTAGTCTGATTCATATATTGGTAACCCAGTATATGAATCAGGATCTGAAGCTACTTGAAATCTTTAAATCCAATACATACTCCAGGACTGAGAATTTTTAGTGTATCCTTTAGATTTTCCCATAAATATCTCAGTATTATGTGAAAGTGGGAAACCAAGCTTGTCCTTACATCTACTGTAGGTTTTGTAATAATGGGATGAGCATTGAAGATCCTATTAACCAATTCTCCAACAAAGAAACTCATCCATCAAAGTGATGTATCTATTAACGATCATTAACTGTCATTCCTAATTAGAGTAAAAAGATTACTTCAGTCAACAAACACCAATTATATATATATATATATATATATATACACACATATATATGCATATATATGTGTATATATATTTATATATATATATATATATATATATATATATTTATGTGTGTATACATGTATATGTACACATACATACACACACACGCACACACACACCACACACACACACACACACACACACACATATATATGTATATATATATATATATATGCGTGTGTGACTGTCTGGATGCGTAAAAGTATTTGCATATCAGCCTCATGGGAACCCTGGCATCATGACTTTTGTCAACTTGACTCAATTATTTGATATCACCCGTAGTAAATCCAACTTAGTAACCCTTTTAATGAAAATCTCTTCGTTTTTTTTTCACGAATTATCTTTCCAGTATTGCACCATTGAATTTCCATTCAATTTGATTGAAAGATAATAAAATTTAAATATTGTTAACTACATTTAACGTACTTTCCAATATGATTTATTCAATATTGGGCCAAAATTATATTGGTACATAATCTTTATGTTTGGAGAAGCCTCTCAATCATATTTCATCGGTTCTCTTCTTATTTCATTCATTCTTCACCAATTGTGTATTTATTTACCCACTCTGGGTTCCATGAAATTAATCCCTCATCAATACTATCTTTGAATCTGTCTGTCATAACTCAAAAATTCAGTCATCCCGGTTTTCCTCCAAACCTGTCTATTTCTTCCTGTCTTCCTCCTCCCACCATACAACTGCCATCGACCACACAAACACTTGTAATGTTCCGCGGTCGACGCATACTAGGGTCACACAATGGGTCATAAGTGTGTGTTAAGTACAATAAGTAGCAGAAGTTTCTCGTCAAACCCTGGCCACACAGGGCGTTCCCACAGCTCTCTCTCTCTCTCTCTCTCTCTCTCTCTCTCTCTCTCTCTCTCTCTCGTACAAAAATAGGTCATATATGTTTTTCACTTGTTGGGTCCACTTCAGATTTCACATCTCCTTTAGGCATGGGGTGGGGGTGGCTGCTTGGGAGATGAGAGTTTCAAAGTAACGTTTAGGGAAGCTTTATAACTTCTGTCAGACATTTATTGGTAGGTCGTATAATGTTTATCATATAACTATGTTTTCAAGTCAAGTATCGTGTATCAAATGCACGGAAATATAGGTACTAACATGAAATGGCAATTTGTTTCCATTTTTATTGTTTAGGTGCAATAAGAACGATATCTGTCTATTTTTGTGTAACTTCTAAAACTTTACGATTTTTTTTTCATCATATTAGATATAGTCTACACATCCATACAAATCCCTTCTATAAAGAGTGTACTCACGCGCGTATAGAAAGTAAATGCATAAGTTCGTGTATGACAGGCGCGTGGTGCTGTTTGTAACATGCTTGACGCTCTACTGATAAGCAATTCGTGTGAGAGATTTCTTCGCATATAATTCCTCCATGATTCAACAGATAAAATATAAATAAAGCAAGGGTGGGTTTCTTCGTCCTCTCTACAACGCTATACTTAACAGCTGGTAAATTAGTTTAATTCCACTTAGAGGTGAGATGATTTAGTAATGTCCCATTGACACATATACTCCTCTGAGGATCTAGGCAGCGGATATGGTATCTCGTAGTTAGGTGACTATGATAAATTGCTGTCATAGTTGATAAGGTATGTAGAATACATCCTCATTTCTGACTAATTGCTGACATTTATTAAAAAAGTCCCTTTGTTGAACAAAATAGTGGATTGTTATCTAGGAGTCACGTGTTGCAATCAGAGTATAGGACATTAAGGTAGCAGGTTCATCCCAGGCTTTGTAAGAACCTAAAAGCTAGAACAAAATCCTGATGTCACGCCGTTTACAGGGAAAAGCATAATACAGTAGTAATAACATGTCTTTGTAACCATCGTCTTTCAATATTGAGAAAAAGGGGCTGCTGCTCATTGCACGTATGAGTTTTTTTCTTTTACTTTGACTTATAGCTGGCACGCAATAAAAGCATAAACCAACCTGGGAAAATATTCCATTGTACACTTTAACACAGCATGAACGGAACACATCAGAACCAACCTTGACTAATCACCCTCCCGAGAATTTATCGTAAATAAACTTTGTTTACGTTCTACGTTCATTACAACCTTATTTTTCTTCATTCCTTTTCGTACGGGAGTCTATTCTTCTTGTAAGGATTTCCTCCAGTGCTGTAATTCTACTTCAATGAGTGACGATCTTGAGGGGGAGCCATTAAAAAACCTTTTTCTATGCCGATTTTATCCCGCCGACCCAAAGTTACGCCTTTATTGAAGGAGAGAGGGCATTCCGTTCCACATTTTACGATTCTGTTTTCAAGGCAGTTTCTTTTCTACTCCAATAACTCCCTCTTTTCCCCATACCTTCACCAGGGAGAATCCCCTTCCATAGTTAAAATGGTTTTATGTACGCTATTCTCCCTAGTTTTCCTTCTTTCTATGGGTTTTTATGTGCGCCTGTATGTGTCATTGTGTTTTAGTGTTGACCTTCCTGATTTCTAAAGGGTTTGAAGCTTCAAAATTCTAGTCCATTAGAGGGACGCTTTTTAAGGGTTTTCCAAAGACTCATAACGACCCCATAACCTGTCTCTCATGTCCAACTCCACCCCCTTTTTTGTCAAGAGCGACCTAGACGGACGACTTCATTTGCTCTCCAAAACTCAGTCTTTTATAGGGGCTTAAAATGTAGGAACGATAAGCAAATGTTTGGGATAATTAGCGCCGAGATAGAATACTCCCCAAATTAGGAACGAATGTATAGCTGATTTCAAAGACACCTCTCTTTCTTTCTTTTGGCATTCCTTTTAATCACCAAGACACTGATTTTCGAATCATTCCACATACTTATGCATACCGATAAAGTCTACTGATATTTGGTATCAAAGTAGGAATTAGAAAACTAACTACAGATTCTTGAGGGATTATAAACATCTTATATTGTTATGTATATGAGTAATAGATCACCATGCTCATTTACTTCAGTTAAAAAAAAATCGGTACTAGTTGCTAGAAAGTGTTGAAAAGTATTGTATTTGTATAGTTGTTGTTCCTAAGATATAATGAGGTAAATGTCAATATCCATGTATATTTCACATGTAATAATGCTAGTCTCAATTTCTAACAGCGTAAATGATGAAAATCCACTACAAAAGATCTAGAGCAATAATGTCTACCATGGTATTTTTACAAACAGCTCTCCTCAGTCTTTCAGAAGGTAATTATGAGATGTTTTGTAATAACCACGCACCAAATTCATTTCTGACCAAATAACTAATGAAAAGAATGAGGTACCATTTTTATGTTTTATTTTCGTTGTAATCAAACACTATAAGCCCAATCAAGTAAATATCGCCAGATATGATGTAATGATGATTTTCATAAGCTATTTTGAGTAAATAAGATGAATTTGCATCAAGTAATTTTATTTGCGTTATTTTAGCGTACTATATATTTCATTTTTTCAATGTATAAGATGTAATGACCTGTACATCTGTATTCTCAACTTCAGCATTTGTACGAGGCAATGAACCGGAAGCAATTTACGTTTGCAAACAAAACCGCAAAACAATGGTAATTTTACGGTGTTTTGTTTTACTGCTAACCTTTTACCTGCAAAGTAATATTTCACCACCAGAACGATATCTAATATATCTCCGATTCAATGCAAATTATTTGGGTTATTTCACAAGTAAAATGTGTTATAACTAGAATTAACCTCTTGATGATCGTAAATTGGTGCTATCACGTACAATAATGTATGCTATAATGATGAGATATCATATAGTTTATGAATGATTTCAGAATCGCTCCTCGTAATTGAAATGCATCATATCTAAAACTGCTGTAGTGGCATTCGACTGAACTTACTATCTGACACCCTCTTTTTGTCCTGCAATTGTTAGTGTATGATTATGTAAAAGATATCACTCAATCTTTTCCAACGGTATTCCTCTCTCTCTCTCTCTCTCTCTCTCTCTCTCTCTCTCTCTCTCTCTCTCTCTCTCTCTCTCTCTCTCTCTCTCTCTCTCTCTCTCGGATACAAACTAGAATTGAAAAAATACACCACTCAATGTGGCAATTTCTTTACATACGAAATAGCAAATACTTGGAATAGACTTCCACCGAATGTAGTTAACAGTAACACGGTAACCGAGTTCAAGAATAAGTTAGACAAGATCATTAGAATTCTCTAAATGCTTAACTAAATCGTTCTACCAAAGAACATAATGAGTCTCCACGGATGGACTAAGTAAAGTCTTTGAGACATCCAAAATCATTGTATTGAAATTCATAATAATAAATTAGGAACTTTAGTTATCTATTGAGTTTCTGTAATATGAAACACCTGGGGAAATACAGAGAGAGAGGAGAAGAAGAGACATAATTGTTATGTAATAAGATACATCCGACAACTTTTCCCGCTTCTCACGTTTCTCCTAATGAAAGAATGGTATTATCGGATAAATTCAACACTGTCACTACGGGGAAATGTTAGAAATATTGGTATTCCCTTATTAGTCGAAGTAATTTAAAGGCGATAGATGATGAATAAACGAATAATTCGTTATTGATAAAGAGTACATGTTACTAAAGGAAAAATACTTGAATCTACAGGAGGCAGTCGCCTTCTGCGCCAAAAAAGGATATGATTTTCTGTCCTAAGCGTATTTCTAGTAACAAGATTACTATTGGTTATCCCCGTAGCCATTAACCAATTTCAGCTGACTCTGGTTACTGTGTGTAGTTGGGTCGACTGGCTGTCGTCAGGCCAAGACCGAATCTTATACCTTGAAAAACCAAGACCATTGCTCTGCTACTGTTCTAACCTTTTATCATGAAGATATGATTATAAGTTATATATTTCATTTACACATCCTTGATTTCTTTGAACTCTCTTGTTTATACTAGAGAATCTAGGGGCGTAGGAGCGTTTTTTCGGGGCGGGGGGCTAAAGTTTTGAAAGGTACTGACAGGGAGTGGGTTTGGGGGTCCTCCTTCAGAAAATATTTACGAGGAAACACCATTACATGCGATTTCCTGGCATTTGAGAGCAGATTGTAGCAACAAGAAAATAATATATTTGGACGATTTCTATGCAACAAATTTCATTTTATACACATTGACTATAATGAAGTACCGGTAGGCCTACTTAATGAATTTACCAAAATATTAGCGATGTCGAATCTTTGCTATAAACTCAATCCTAATATCGATAAACTTAGGGTTTCAGTTTCCAAAACGTACCAAGTTTTTACTTACGCTATATTATATTTATAATTTGTTTTTCAGCTCCAATTTTATCTTTAAACTTTTAGCGGCTTTCATGATTTTTCATTAGAAGAACTAAAATCGATAAATTAGGATACAATATGATTGCGTGAAATTAGAAGAACTGGGGAATCTTATATATAGTTAAAAGAGGGTCCGGTCTCTTGCTTAAAATGACATGAAAAGACCAAAGAAAATGGATTGGATTTTCTTATTAATAAATATTGTACAGGTAACATAGAAGAATTTTATAGTATCAGTGATAGAATTGCAGGATCCATTATCAAACGAGATAAAAAGTCCAAAAGGAAGATCATTCAAAGGTATGCCCCAACAACAGAGAAAGAAAGACAAACTATATATGGATATCTGGATATATCTTGAAAAAACATAATACTCTATTGGCATTTGTTTTGGGGATTTCCATGACAAAGTAGACCAAAAGAAGAGAGGAGAATCAGATGCAGGTAAATTTGGAGTAGGCGCAAGAAGTAACCGAGGAGACATGCTTGTATTACTTGTGAAAGAAACAAATTTTAAAATCATGAAAACCATTTAAAAAAAAAAAAAGGATCATAAAAATAGACATGGAGAAGCCCACCATTTTGAAAAAATGATATAAATTTTATTATCGGCGAAAAAAATTAATTTACTGAAAGATGTAGCAGTGCTAAAATAGTTAAATTCAAGTGACCATAGAATTGTAAGAAGTAAAATTTGTGTAGATCTGAGGGAAGAAAGAAATAAGATAAGAAAGGAAATAAACACTCCTGTAATAAGAGAAAATATGACGAATTTAGTTTAGCAATGAAAATTAGGTAATCCCAGCTACGTAACAAAATAGAAGCAAATAAAGCCGAAATGAATAGTAATTTAACAAAATTTGTATTTCAATCAGTCTAAGAGAAAGCTTGAAAAGTTTTTAAACAAGATAATTGATAGATTTCAGAAATCACCTAAAATCTAAAAAAGTAAAGACTGAAATAGAGGATAAAATCCAAATGAGATAAAGGAGAATTAGCAGAATTATCCAAAACCTTAAATAAAAATACACTAAACATTTGCAAGCAAAATCAGACGAAAACTAAAGAGAGGAAGAAACAACTGTATATATACACACATGTATATATATATATATATATATATATATATATATATATATATATATATATATATATATATATATATATATATATATGTGTGTGTGTGTGTGTGTGTGTGTATATATATATACACACACACACACACATATATATATATATATATATATATATATATATATATGTATATATATAGTATATATATAATACATATATGAACATATATGCATATATGTACTGTATATACATATATGTGTATATATATATATATATATATATATATATATATATATATATATATATATATATATATATATATATACATATATATATATATATATATATATATATATATATATATATATATATATATATATATATATATATATATTATATATATATATATACACAGTTGTTTCTTCCTCTCTCTCTCTCTCTCTCTCTCTCTCTCTCTCTCTCTCTCTCTCTCTCTCTCTCTCTCTCTCTCTCTCTCTCTCTCTCTCTATATATATATATATATATATATATATATATATATATATATATATATATATATATATATATAGATAAATAGATAGATAGATAGATAGATACACACATAGTATGAATGTAAACAAAATCTTTCTATTCGAGAAATTGCTTTTGAAATGACAATTCTTATGATGAATGAGTTACTAAATTTATGTAATTTGATATGTTTGAATCTTTTTTGAGTTACTAGATTTATGCAGTTTATTATCTTTTATTTTTTTCTGAAGTAATAAATAGAAAATTAAATTTACGGCAAAAAAATAGGGGGCTATAAGTTCCCCCTGCCCCCCTACCCCTACGCCCATTATCAGGTTGATGGCTGGTTCATGCTAAAAAGGCGATTTTTAAAATCAAATTTACCATTAGTTCATTTGCATATCAACCAACGAATTTTCGAACAATGCAAAATACAATGAACGTTGAAAAGAAAATAAACTTTACGTTGGGAATTTCAAAGCATAGAAACTATTTTTCTCATAGAATGTTCACCATTCAGTTTTTAAGATTTTTACTTTAAACATATTTGAAATGAATGAAACTAACGTGGCTTACCTTAATCACGTGCAATACAAAACACAATTAAATACTTTAAATGTTAAAGAGAACTTGGAAATAAAATTTTAAAGATTGATTTAATACTTTTAGAGCTTTTCTGCGATCTTAAAGTGAGCGTCTCCTCACCTTCGAGATAGGACCCTTCAACTATTCTAATCAAGGGTTGTGTAGTTATACTGTACAAAATTGATCATTTTGCCGAAAAAAAAAAAAAACTTTTTGCTGCTCTCTCTTATTCCAAAATATGTGAAAATACTTGGTTCGCAATAGTTTCCGTAAATTTGATTGAGGAACTTCAATTTACGAAATACTAAAAGGTTTGAGTTTTCAAATATAACTCCATATTTATTTGCTTTCGCCTATACATTAAACAATAGTAAGCTGAGATTCTGTTATTCTTGTACTGAAAATGATAACATATCAAATAGGTAGCACTCGATAAGATTATGATGTACATGAAGAGTGATTCACCCCACAATTAGAGATTGAAGATTGACAAGATCAGATAGTTATCACAAACACTTCTCATTTCTGAAAGCTTCCATTATGAATGTTTCATTGTTGTCCATTTTAGACCATGACCACATGTGCAAACTAAATACCAGGATTTCATTCCCTGGGGATCCTTCCGATCGTGGCCTTGAGATTGCTTAGTGCCATATTAATCTACCAAAAACCGTATATTTCTCAAATTTCAAATTTCGGTGTTAATAGTATTTAGCTGCCAGTTATTTTTACATGAAACAAATTAATAGAAAAAAAAATGAAATATCAAATGCCTCAATAGCTGTTTGGGTTCTTAGTGAATCCTAGAACTTCAAAGTGCGACCTATGGGAAAGACCCAACTCGGGGTCACATTAACCCAGACGAAGACCATCATCACTATTATTCCCCGCCAGTGTGGTCGTCTGCTCTCAAAGATACACATACAAACAGTAGCGGAGACAAGGTGGGAGGGCGGAATGTTAATGGCGTGCTCAGTGGTCAGATCTCGGATGATTATCGCTCTGCCATCTCCCGCCCCCTTGACTTTCCCCTGTGGAGGTCCCTGAAATACTTGGGAGGAGGCTCAGAGGGATCCTAAGGACCAGGACCCTTTTAGCTGTTTGGGCGAGGCAAGGGGGCCGCCCAAGTCCTGTCTCTCCTAATGTCTTTCATATACATCTCTGCCTTCGTTCACGAATGGGGACAGCAGGCACTCCTTCCCCCTCCTCCTTCGTTTTCTTTATATTCCTTGCCACCATCGCGCCGGGTGATGTCTTTATTGTCCTCCGTCCCCCCGAGAGGTACGTTTTGAGAAGAAGTAAGTTAGTGGCCATGTTTTATAGCCAGGCTGTTAGGGCAGACAGATAGAGACAAGAAGAGCCAAGGCCCATAAGAATGATGCACTGCCTTTCCGGAGGGACAATTGTGGCGATTCGATAAGATATTAGGGAACTGCGAAAGATGGAGAAAGCCGAAGAGGAGGACGAGGGCCATCATAGAGCTTTCCCATGACATACCAGGAAGGAAAAGACGATGATCATAATGACGATGAAGATGATGACCCTGGGATCCCCTGGAATTGTTTGTCACCTTGGTAAGAGGGGTTGGAGAACATTAAAGTTGAATGGACGAATGAAATCGAAATTGAATAGGGTGAAACTTGTATTCCAAAATTATTTTTTTTCCTACTCCCGTGTGTTGTGAATAAAAAAAGAGATTTTCACTTAGGAAAAAGGAAATTTAAATATCAACATACTCATATAAGGCATAGGGAAAACAACCTCATCTCTAAAGACTTGCTGCTAAACATAAATTCCGGCACTACCCTCTCTAAATAGGGAGAGGGTGTAGGATGAAAACGAATTAACAAGAGTGCCGCTACTAGGTGGTAGACCACTGGGCTTGGTTTTAAAAAGTTTGTGGCTCAATTCTGGCTCGCCCCTACCTGTCAAACCTATTGTAAATGGGTACCACCGTCAGGGATCGAACCTGCACACTCATCCCCAGAGACTTGGTATGCACCTTCTGGAAACATATCTTAGAGTAGCAACAGAGTAGTTATGTAACACTGAGCCTATTCAGTGCTTTGATGGGGGTCCCCTAAAATGCCACACACCACTTACACATAAACCCCTCGAACATCAGTGGTTTGGGATATCTATCTCACCACAAAAACGCCGGCAGAAGACCTAGAAGGATAGCACCTTCTGGAGTCACCCCTCATAGAGGAAAAGGGGGAATAGGGCCTGCACACACATACGGTGAATAAATGTATACACGCAGACACACACATATATATACACACATACACACACATTATATATATATATATATATATATATATATATATATATATATATATATATATATATATATATATATGTATATATATATATATATATATATGTATATATATATATATATATATATATATATATATATATACATATATATATATATATATATATATATATATATATATATATATATATATATATATATATATATATATATATATAAACAGAAACTTTTTTTCCTTAAAGGGATGGGCACCAAAACGGTATGAATTTACTATTCTCAGCGTATTTCTAGTAATGAGACTACTGTTGGTTAACACCGTAGCCATTAGCAAATTTCATCTGACTCTGATTACTATGCGCACTTGGGTCGACCGGCTAGCGTCAAGTTGGGAACGAACCTTGACCCTTGCAAAACCAAGGCAATTGCTTTGCTACTGTTCTAAGTCCTTATTTTTGTTCTAAGTCCTTATTTTGCAGGTATGGATACAAAAGTTTTAT
>NC_090732.1:112891178-112896178 GCF_036898095.1 Palaemon carinicauda
TTAGCTGCATTACTTCTAACCTTAGAGACTATTTGACCTCTATTTTTAGATGGCTTATTTATAGAATTAGGGCTTTTTTACCTCTATTTTTAGGAGCCTTATATAAAGCATTAGGGGCTTTTTGAACTCGATTTTGAGGAGCATTACTTCTAGCATTAAAAGCACTTTGACCTCTATTTTAGGTGCCTTATTTATAACAATAGGGGCTTTTTTACCTCTATTTTGAGGTGCATTACCTCTAGCATTAGAGGCTCTTTAACCTCTATATTAAGGTGCCTTATTTATAGCATCAGATGCTTTTTGACCTCGATTCTGAGGTGCATTACATACGCATTAGAGGCTCTTTGACCTCTATTTTTAGGAGCCTTATATATATAGCATTAGGGGATTTTGGATCTCTATTTGTAGGAGCCATATATATAACATTAGGGGCTTTTTACCTCGATTTTGAGGTGCATTATTTCTAGCATTAGAGGCTCTTTGATCTCTATTTTTAGGAGCCTTATATATATAGCATTAGGGGATTTTGGATCTCTATTTGTAGGAGCCTTATAAATAACATTAGGGGCTTTTTACCTCGATTTTGAGGTGCATTATTTCTAGCATTAGAGGCTCTTTGATCTCTATTTTTAGGAGCCTTATATAAAGCATAAGGGGCTTTTTGAACTCGATTTTGAGGAGCATTACTTCTATTATTAAAAGCTCTTTGACCTCTATTTTAGGTGCCTTATTTATAACAATAGGGGCTTTTTTACCTCTATTTTGAGGTGCATTACTTACGCATTAGAGACTCTTTGACCTCTATTTTTAGGAGCCTTATATATAGCATTAGGGGATTTCGGATCTCTATTTGTAGGAGCCTTATATATAGCATTAGGGGCTTTTTTACCTCGATTTTGAGGTGCATTACTTCTAGCATTAGAGGCTCTTTGACCTTTCTTTTTTATGGTGCATTACTTCTAGCATTAGAGGCTCTTTGACCTTTCTTTTTTATGGTGCATTATCTATAGCCTTAGGAGCTTTTTTACCTCTATTTGTAGGAGCCTTATAAATAGCATTGGGGGCTTTTTGACCTCGATTTTGAGGTCCATTACCTGTAGCATTAGAGGCTCTTTGACCTCTATTTTTAGGTTCCTTATTTATAGCATTAGGGGCTTTTTGACCTCGATTTTAAGGTGTATTACTTCTAGCATTAGAGGATCTTTGACCTTTATTTTTAGGTTCCTTATTTATAGCATTAGAGGCTTCTTGACCTCGATATTAAGATCCATAACCTCTAGCATTAGAGGCTCTTTACCCTCTCTTTTTAGGTGCCTTATTTATAACATTAGGGGCTTTTTCACCTCTTCTTTTAGGACCCTTATATATAACAATAAGGTTCTTTTTACCTCGATTTTGAGGCGCATTACTTGTAGCATTAGAGGCTCTTTGACCTTTATTTTTAGGTGCCTTATTTATAGCATTAGGGGCTTTTTAACCTCGATTTTGAGGTGGATTACTTCTAGCATTAGATGCTCTTTGACCTCTATTTTTAGGTGCCTTATTTATAGCATTAGGCGCTTTTTTACCTCGATTTTGAGGTGCATTACTTGCAGCATTAGAGGCTCTTTGACCTCTATTTTTAGGTGCCGTATTTATAGCATAAGGGGCTTTTTGACCGCGATTTTGAGGTGCATTACTTCTAGCATTAGATGCTCTTTGACCTCTATTTTTAGGTGCCTTATTTATAGCATTAGGGGCTTTTTGACCTCGATTTTGAGGTGCATTACTTCTAGCATTAGATGCTCTTTGACCTCTATTTTTAGGTGCCTTATTTATAGCATTAGGAATTTTTTTACCTCTATTTCTAGGAGCTTTATATATAGCATTAGGGGCTTTTTGACCTCGATTTTGAGGTGAATTCCTTTTAGCATTAGAGGCTCTTTGACCTCTCTTTTTTATGGTGCATTATCTATAGCATTAGGAGCTTTTTTACCTCTATTTGTAGGAGCTTTATATATAGCATTGGGGGCTTTTTGACCTCGATTTTGAGGTCCATTACCTGTAGCATTAGAAGCTCCTTGACCTCTATTTTTATGTGCCTTATTCTTAGCATTAGGGGCTTTTGGCTCGATTTTAAGGTGCATTACTTCTAGCTTAAGAGGATCTTTGACCTCTATTTTTAGGTGCCTTATTTATAGCATTAGCGGCTTTTTGACCTCGATTTTGAGGTCCATTACCTGTAGCATTAGAAGCTCCTTGACCTCTATTTTTATGTGCCTTATTCTTAGCATTAGGTGCTTTTGGCTCTATTTTAAGGTGCATTACTTCTAGCATTAGAGGATCTTTCACCTCTATTTTTAGGTGCCTTATTTATAGCATTAGGGTCTTTTTTACCTCTATTTTGAGGTGCATTACTTGTAGCATTAGAGGCTCTTTAACCTCTATTTTCAATTGCCTTATCTATAGCATTAAGGGCTTTTTGACCTCGATTTTGAGGTGCATTACTTCAAGCACTAGAGGCTCTTTAACCTCTATTTTCAGGTGCCTTATTTATAGCATTATAGGGCCTTTGACCTCTCTTTTTAGGTGCCTTATTTATAGCATTAAGGGCTCTTTGACCTCGATTTCGAGGTGCATTACTTTTAGCATTAGAGGCTCTTTAACCTCTATTTTCAGGTGCCTTATTTATAGTATTATAGGCTCTTTGACCTTTATTATTAGGTGCCTTATTTATAGCATCAGCGGTTTTTTTTCCCTCGATTTTGAGGTGTATTACTTCTAGCATTAGAGGCTCTCTGACCTCTATTTTTCGATACCAAATTTATAGCATTAGCGGCTTTTTGACCTTGATTTTGAGGTGATTACCTTTAGCATTAGAGGCTCTTTGACCTCTCTTTTTAGGTGCCTTATTTATAGCATTAAAGGCTTTTTAACCTCGATTTTGAGGTGCATTCCTTTTAGCATTAGAGGCACTTTAACCTCTATTATCAGGTGCCTTATTTTTAGCATTATAGATTCTTTGATCTCTATTTTTAGGAGCATTATATATAGTATTAGGGGCTTTTGGACCCTGATTTTGAGGTCCATTACTTGTAGCATTAGAGAATCTTTTACCTCTATTTTAAGGTGTCTTATTTATAGCTTTAGGGCCTTTTTACCGCTATTTTATGTACCTTATTTCTAGCATTAAGGTTTTTAACATCTATTTTGAGGTGCCTTATTTCTAGCATTAAGGGGTATTTTACCTCTATTTTGAGGTGCCTTATTTCTCGTATTTGGGCTTTTTTTGCCTCTATTTCAAAGTGACATACCTCTAGCAACGTATTCGTTGCTGTTCTCTTCTGTCTGTTCTAGGTTTTCAAGTTCTTTAGTTTTTCGGTTTCCTTTGATATTTCATCTTCTAGTTTCCTTAGTTTGTCAATTTCCTTCGAGATTTCCTCGTATTCTTTCCTAGTTCGTCAGTTCCCTTCTAGATTTCAAGAGAGATTTCAGTGCCGTGTGTCCTCAGTTCGTCAGATTCCTCAGAGAAATCGATGACATCCACGTCTTTGTCCATCAGGGCGATGGGTAAAGACAGGAATGCAATAAATTTTCTCCGCATACGTCATCACACTAAAGTAAACGACGAGCAACACAATATATTTACCAATACGATCTGGATATGTCCTTTCTTCAATGTCGAATTTTGGGACTATCCTGTTGAAGAACCACAGGTCGCTCACCGTTCAGTTGAACGATTCTGTCTCCGTCCTTATTTCCTTAGTTCCAATAATCTCCAATTATAGGACATCGTTGCAAAAGCACAAGCAAAGGATCATTCAAGGCGCTCACATTATGTTCTTTAAAGCTCGACAACTTCTGCAGCAACCACCAAAACCAGCTGTAGATAAAGGTGTTCCGAAGAGCCTCCTGTTGATCCTATAGTTGTAATTGTGTATTCTCACAGTCAACTCCCTGTTCCAAAAATAGCCATTAACAATGTTCACTGCGTTGCATGCTTAGTTTGAAAAAAGAGATCAGGTCTTCAGAAGTCATTTAAAGCTCGGGGCGGAGCCGTTCAGAACTGCTCCGGGAAGATGCTGTTCTGGAGTCATTCAGAACTCCATGCTAAGTCTACGGCTATGTCTTCTGAAGCCTTTTGAAGATCCTGGAAAATTTTCTTCAGATGCCACTCAGAGAGCTCCAGGAAGACTCTGTTCTGGAGTCATTCAGAACTCCGTGCTAAATCTACGGCTGTTTCTTCTGAAGGCATTTGGAAATCCGTGAATATTTTCTTCCGAAGCCGTTTAGGACTCGCAAAAAAAACTCTTCTTTCGTTTCAATAAACCCTATTAACTCATCATCATCGTCATCGTCATCATCATCATCATCATCATAATAATAATAATAATAATAATAATAATAATAATAATAATAATAATAATAATAAACTACATGATTTGATTTATGGATTTGAGTCTAAACATTTGAAGTCGTTCAACGCTCGTATTTGCAATTTGAAGGAAAAGTTAAGAGACTGAATAGGAAGATGAAAAGATAATTAATACTATAATTTATTGCTTTCATTATTAAGTAACGCCTGAAGCGCACTCGGCGATCGAACTCGGGCGAAGGGTAATTGACGTTTTCAGCAAACCACATTGAAATAACCGAAGTCTTCGACTTATTTTTTCAGCTTTGAGATTTAAATCAACACATTTTCGGTACGAATCGATATCAGAGCCGTTCGAAAAACAGAAAATACGTCTCGGAAAAACGCATTTCACGAGTACTTTTCTGAAGAATTAATTTTAGATAATCAATAATGATGTAATATTCACATGATTTTTCTAATGGAATTATTACTTTCTAGATTTTTTTCGAAGGCGATGGATGTTACTATGTGTATATGTTATGTTTCTACCAATGGTTTTTATATTCACACACACACACACACGCACACACACACACACACATATATATATATATATATATATATATATATATATATATATATATATATATATATATATATATAT
>NC_090732.1:112898678-112901178 GCF_036898095.1 Palaemon carinicauda
CCTAAAAACAATGTTAGAACATATATGCCCGTTTTCATTGCGAGTTGGAATCGTTGATATCAAAGGTTATCAATAGTGGTAATACCATCATCATCATCACTTCATAAATGTTAACATGCAAACCTCGTCAAACCATACATTAAGATCACCCAATTGCCACTTCTCCACCATCATCTTTAACCCCCACCTCGTTATATCCTTCTACCCCCATCACCACATGTTTGAGGTTTAAAGGTCTCGCAGTTGTGATGAGATCCTTCTGGTGGAAGTTTTTTCGTAAATGAAAAATAAAATACTAAGATGAAAATATTTCATACAGTTTGCTTTCCAGGTGTTTACAATTATTTCAAAACTATAAATAACGAAGTAATTATGCAAAAGACTGATTGAACAGATATCTAGAGTAATGGATTTATTGAAGAGCTTACCGAGGGAACACTTTTGAGGTGTTGGACATCAGAACATGAAACGACAAATAAAATCGTAGCAATACGAATACTCAATGCTAAGGAAATATTTCCCTTTGCCTTAGGAAGGGTGAAGCCAACTAGACTTGGACCTTTGAGCATTGAGCAATCGTCACCATGGAAGGGGGTTCGCTGGGAAGTGAGCGACTTGCCCCGATAATTTGATTGATTGATTGATTATTTAGGAGTTTTTTGTCATCCTGACATCTAAGACTATTGACACCGAACCAAATAATTTGAGTTAACAATGTGTTGATAGTATAATCTTTTATACCCTACATCCTATATACCATAACATCACTATAATAATGCACCAATGAACGCTTTCATTGCATGTCATTTTACATATTTTTTTTTTTCACCAATGACTTCTGAAATAATATAAATTATGTTATCTGGTGATGCATTTTAAATCTCCAACCTTAAACTAATATAAATGATATAGCAAATAATACTATTTTCTCTAAGAGGGCTGAGACAAGTAGCCCGGGACAAAAGCTGTCCCCAATCACACCGAGCTACGTGGCTCATGATCGAAATCAAAGGAAAACACTGAAATCAACAACTAAACCTTTACACATCATTACCTTCGAAATTTTGAACAAAGGCCACTTATTAATGATTGGTGACCCAATAGGTGCTATTTGAAACGATACATTATTAGCGCCTAAATATAATGCGTAGAGTATATGTTTGTGGAGAGAGAGAGAGAGAGAGAGAGAGAGAGAGAGAGAGAGAGAGAGAGAGAGAGAGAGAGAGAGAGAGAGAGAGAGAAGGGGGGGGAACTGCTTAGGAAAATGCAAACGAAGGATATTTCCATGTTATGAATATTAATATGCATAGTCGGTTCCAATATTATTTAAGAAAATTTATTTAGAAATAGGATAGGAAAATTCAAATAAAAAGTTATGACAAAATCTCTTAATGAATTAGTTTCGAAATGATATTAGATTACATTTCATACAAGAATAAAAAAGTTCTCTCTCTTTTCATATATGTTTCATTCATCATCCTATTTCTTTTGAGTGATATCGGTAATTTCCCTCCTCCTCACATTCGAACCATCCTAACGATGTCTCGGTTGTTTAACGTCGGCCACCTTTCAGGGCAAGAGGGGCATGATCTCTCCAAGTCAGGTCTGGCCAAGCGACACTAGTTTTGTTGATGGGTGCACCAAATTCGAATATATTTGAGGTTCTGTGAACAGGTAATTAGTGACCAGAATACCATGCATCACAATATAAGAAACCGTCAAATTGGCAAAAATTGACATGCAAAAATTGCAAACGCAAAGAGAAAATTTAAGTAATTTCTTTGTTCAGTTCACTAAGAAAAAGTATAAGGAGGAACAGATAGTTCCGACGCTAATGCTACTAATCATCAAAGTGCATTTGAGTATAAACAACGTGTCAGATATTTCATACTAAAATCAAAACATTTGAAACATTAACCAAAATTACTTGTTATCGACATAGTTCCATCATCTAACAGTGGAGTATGTGGGGTTGAGGTATATTAACGTACATTCACTTTAAAATTGACCGTCTAAACAAAGTAGATGAAATGAAAAATCAGAAAATTCTGTAGTTGATACTATTTTATTGAGGGTTACAATCAAATTAATAGAAGTAATATCTATTCAGTTTGTGGGGTTAATTATTAATAATTAGTGCTACATAAAAAAAGGAAAACAATTATATATAAATGTTCAATAATCAATGACTATGACTAGAAAGCTTTCACATACATACATACATACATACATACATACAAAAGTCTAACAGAGGTTCCTCTGAAAGAGAGAATGTATACTTCGCTTTTTGTGCTATAGGAGAATATGATTTATTTTTTGGTTGGTTAATATTTGGCATAGAATATAAAAACTGTTGAAGTAAGTTCAATAAATTTTCTTGGTGTACTGCTAGTTTACCGTATAAATAATCTTATTTATGTATTCATGAAAAGATATATTTATTTGATGGAAATAGGGAATTATAATTGTAATAAATAAGTATGTACCTAAGATTTTATCC
>NC_090732.1:112903678-112908678 GCF_036898095.1 Palaemon carinicauda
ATGAATATATCCTTTGGACAGGATATAATCAAGTATGCTCTTTGAAGAGGATAGTGCGATTCTTTGTTAAAAACTTCAGTAAAAGTAGGTGCTTGATATAGGTAGTTTGACGAGGGTCATAAACGGAAAGGATTTCCTTGTTGACGCGGTCATTCTGAACATCGGTTTTTTGCCCGAAGAAAGGCTTGTTTAGGTGGAAATACACATTGAGTGGTTCAAAGGTTAATGTCGTTTATTAGCGAAAACGTTGATATGGGTTTCCATATTTTTTTTTAAGTTTCGTTAGTAAATCCAACAATTATTATTATTATTATTATTATTATTATTATTATTATTATTATTATTATTATTATTGTTATTATTATTATTATAATAATAATAATAATAATGAAAATAATAATAATAATAATAATAATAATAATAATAATAATAATAATAATAATAGTAAATATGGTTTGCTCCCAAAACCAAGTATAAGCAAACTTTCATTAGTTTAGCAGCTTTGATTGATAGCCTACGGAAGTTTTATAATTTATCTGCAGATAAACGTTTAAAAACTTCAGGTCGAGCAATTATCAAGAAGTATTCCTTTACGAATCATTGCAGTCCATAGCAATCCAAACTACGTTTTCTCATCTGTGTCATTTCCTATAACCATGACCTCAAACATACCTTATTGGAAAGCATGCATCCAAATTTATAGATTTAAGACAAAACTCAGTCTTCAAATACAACAGCGGTCATTAAAATCCCAAGCCTGACGAAACTAATGGAGAGAGAGAGAGAGAGAGAGAGAGAGAGAGAGAGAGAGAGAGAGAGAGAGAGAACAGATGTTTTCTCTTAGCTGGCACTCGAGCAGACAAAGTGAGATCGTTGTTGAGTCGACCTAATAACTAGCTACTATCCGATCAACTGAAGACGAACGTTGTTGGTATATTTGCAAAGAAAATACACGTCGTTACGGCCCGGACAGGTAGATATTTACTTTAGCATATAAAGTTTTGTTATTGAAATAAACATGTCGTCAACAACGCTCTTCTACTTGCCGAAAAAGAGCGTGTGAGTAATAAGTTGCTGTAAGGTACAGGATATAGATGGATGTATGAATGTAAGAATAATGATTTCATCACTATATCTGCTTGAGAGAGAGAGAGAGAGAGAGAGAGAGAGAGAGAGAGAGAGAGAGAGAGAGAGAGAGATCCTATAACTAGGGAAAATTGTATAACTAAATAAATGCAATATGTTACATAGATCAAATCATAACAACAAATCTGAAATTCATCAGGGTTTTATTTCTGTTGTTGTCTTTCTTTCATAAATAAAATAAAACATATGAGCAAGCACGGCAAGCTACAGTAAGAAAAATGATAATATTCCGGATATTGTTATCCAAATTAAAGTTAACTCATTCCAGAGCGTTTCTGCGAGTTACCATTTGATTCATCACTATAAACAAAAGTAATTTGCATCCATTGATTGAACTCTAGTAGGAATTGTGTTCTCAATGCATCAATCTTATTATTTGAAACACTGTATAAGAAGTAGATAGCATTTCAATGATGAGTTCTTAGGTAATCATTGAATCCAATACCCAAGTACAGAGAGGCGACATTGCATTTTTTTTTTTTCATATATATATAGGAATCGCAGGACCCCTCCGCATGTAGCTCTTCAGTATAAACAAAAGTGAACCTAATGGGCACTCAATAGAGCATGCCTTCCCCGTGCCTAGCAGTCTTATTTTGCTCTCAACTCGACTGCGTACTGTAATTTAGATGTATTTTCTTCAAAATCTGATGGATTTGTCCTTGGGCCATACCTCCCATGTCCACCAAGTTTCATAGATTTTTTTCAATAGTGTTTTGCGTAATGTTGTTCCCAAACAAAACAAATAAACTTAAAATATTTACCATTCATATTACATTGCGACGTTTTTTTTTTTTTTTCAAAGTATTACTGTGTGATTGTACTTAAGAGGTATTTTATCGAAAACGTTACAGATTCAAGTTTGGTCTAAATCGGTACAGTATATTTTTTGTGTAATATTACTCACAATAAAACAAACAAATAAATAACCTAAGAAATAGACAGGGGTAAATACATACCCTTCACAAAATCTTCGATTTTGTCGAAGGAAATAACAATCTTCTTACGAAGGAAAAGCAGAACATATTCTGTACAAACACAACTAACTTGCTCTTTCGTGTCTATTGTGTCTAATGCACATGTAAAAGAATTGCACATCCGGAGATTATCTTTCTGTTTTAATCATCACTGCTGAGATGAATGCTCTAAATTCATGTCCTAGACAAGGAAAATGGATCGAAGGAGCTTATATGCCTTGAGCTTTTAGCATTCCCAAAGCAATCACCCATATATGCGCAGATCAACAATTCCCTTAATAAAGCTATTTTTATTTGGAATTCAATGGTGCATGCGTTAATTTCCTATAAAGAAATACATACACACAGATATGTGTATGTATATATATGTGTGTGTGCGTGTGTGTATATATACATATATATATATATATATATATATATATATATATATATATATATATATATATATATATATATATATATATATATATATATATATATATATTTATGTATATATATATATGTATATATACATGCATATATATATATATATATATATATATATATATATATATATATATATATATATATATGTGTGTGTGTGTGTGTGTGTTTATAGATATGAGTGTATATATATATATATATATATATATATATATATATATATATATATATATATATATATATATATATATATATATATATATATATATATATATATATATGCAAATAGATTTACATATATGTTTCGGTTTCATCATCATCATCTCCTCCTACACCTATTGACGCAAAGGGGCCCGGTTAGATTTCGCCAGTCGTCTCAATCTTGAGCTTTTAAAACAATACTTCTCCGTTCATCATCTAATTCACGCTTCATAGTCCTCAGCCATGTAGACCTGGGCGCTTCCAACTCTTTTAGTGCCTCGTGGAGCCCAGTTGAAGTTTGGTGAACTAATCTCTCTTGTAAGTGCGAAGAGCATGCCCAAGCCATCTGCATCTACTCTCACCATGATCTCATCCACAAATGCACTCGAGTAATCTCTCTTATAGTTTCATTTCTAATCGTGTCCTGCCATTTAACTCCCAATATTCTTTTGTTGGATATTGTTACATTGTCATACCACGACTCATATCCATACAGTAACACCGATCTCACTTAATTGATATATAGCCTGATTTTTATATGTAATTTCAGGCAATTTGATTTCCAAAACTTACTTAACCTAGCCATTGTCTGATTTGTTTTTTTAAATGTTTCATCAGACTCAAATTCTAAAGACACTGTATTAGATATTATAGTTCCTAAATATTGAAATGATTCCACCTCATTAATCCTTTCTCCTTCCAATGATATTTCATCTTCTGTTGCATATTCCGTTCTCATCATATCTGTCTTTCTTTTATTTATCTTGAGTCCAACCTCATGTGCTATTTCATGCATTTTGGTAACCAAGCTTTGCAAGTCCTATGGTGTTCTGCTAGTAAGGACAGCGTCATCAGCATACTCTAGGTTAGCTAATTTCCTGTTACAACACATTCACTTGGAGTAATCCGCTGTTCATTGGAAATTCATTTGGTAGGACTCCATTAACATTGTAGGTAGTAGGTTGGCCAGAGCACCAGCCACTTGTTGAGATACTACCACTAGAGAGTTATGAGCTCCTTTGACTGGCCAGACAGTACTGCATTGGATCCATGTCTATGGTTACGGTTCATTTTCTCTTTGCCTACACACATACTGAATAGTCTGGCATATTGTTACATATTCTCCTCTGTCCTTACACACATAACAAAACTGAGACCACCAAGCAATTCTTCTTTACCCAAGGGGTTACTGCACAGTAATGGTTCAGTGGTCACTTTCCTCTTGGTAAGGGTAGAAGGGACTCTTTAGCTATGGTAAGCAGCTCTTCTAGGAGAAGGAAACTCCAAAATCAAACCATTGTTCTCTAGTCTTGGGCAGTGCCATAGCCTCTGTACCATGGTCTTCCACTGTCTTTGATTAGAGTTCGCTTGCTTGAGGGTACACTCGGGCGCACTATTCTGTCTTATTTTTCTTCCTCTTATTTTGTTAAAGTTTTTATAGTTTATATAGGAGATATTTATTTTAATGTTTTTACTGTTCTTGAAATATTTTATTTCATTGTTTCCTTTCCTCACTGGGCTATTTTCCCTGTTGGAGCCCCTGGGCTTATAGCATTCTGCTTTTCTAACTAGGGTTGTAGCTTGATAATAATAATAATAATAATAAGAAGAAGAAGAAGAAGAAGAAGAAGAATAACTTTGCACTTGTTATGCTCATGAACAGACTTAATCAAATTTACCTACTTAAGAGAAACTCCATAATAGTGCAGAACTCTCCACAAAATTGGTCGGTGCACACTATCAAAGGCTTTTTCATAGTCCACATATGCCATCAGAAGTAGATTTATATATTCTACACATTGCTGTGCCACATCTCATACAATGGAAATTTGATCATTAAAACTTCTACATTTTCTAATCTTGCACGTTCATCTCTCAGCTTTTCATCAATCTTTCTCTCTAGTCTCTTTAAAATAAGTATAGTATATATATTCATGACAACTAACGTAAGTGTGATTACTCTGTAATTATCGTAACCAGTCAAATCATTTTTTACCATGTTCACCAAAACTCTTAGCTCCTGTTCATGAGGTTTTGCTTCATCACGCCACATTCTACAAAATAATCTTTTAAGTATTCTGGGAGTCACTCCATTTTCGGCCAATATCATCTCAGCATATATAAATGTATATATATATATATATATATATATATATATATATATATATATATATATATATATATATATATATATATATATATATATAAATGTGTATATGTATGTATCTATCTATATATATATATATATATATA
>NC_090732.1:112916178-112918678 GCF_036898095.1 Palaemon carinicauda
ATACATCCAGCTACCTCTGTTATTTTATTATATTTTTCGTTTGAATTTATGTTCTAAATTGATTTCTGTAAAGTTTAAACAGAATTCTTTACTGACATTTATGTTAGT
The DNA here is from genome assembly GCF_036898095.1 of Palaemon carinicauda. Classification (NCBI taxonomy): domain Eukaryota; kingdom Metazoa; phylum Arthropoda; class Malacostraca; order Decapoda; family Palaemonidae; genus Palaemon; species Palaemon carinicauda. Next base: position 112,916,287 of record NC_090732.1, read on the forward strand.
TTGTACATTATGTAATTAACCGTTTCCATTGTGTATTTATTCGTTCTCTGTGTATGATGGCTTTTTTTGTAGTCTGTAAATGTGTTGCGTTACTGTCATTCCGGATTAACAACTCGAATAGTACTTTCATTTTCTTCCAACTTCTCTCTGAAATTTCATCTCTCCTTTCTGGGGTATGACGTTATGAAGTCTAATTATTTAACTAATTTTGAAAGTTGGTTGTCTATAATCTGAATGTTATCCAGCTTGATTCCTTCTCTTCGATATTTTTTTTTTATTATTATTCTAAATTTATGGATGTAATTTTGAGTAACTTTTTTACTTCTCTTCTTCAGAAAAGGTTTATCCAAGTATCGGAATGTTTTTTTTTTTTTTTTTCTATATTTTGCTTTAAATTATTCTCAACCTTCTGCTATGGTTGCAGTCTTTTCAATCCAATCTGTATTACATCTTTGTCATTGCTCATCTACTTTTATATTCTTGGATAGCTTCATTTCTTAAAGACTAGAATATATGAAAATGAAATACATTGTTCGTTGAAAATCCGGATCATGACTTGTAGAACGCACGAAATCTGGTGATTCATTATGTTCAAAAGATGTTTTTGAACAAGACGTTGACCATGATCCTGATTGTGTTCATTTACTGATCTCATACTTTTTGGAGTTTTAATGTTTTCATCATGTCTGTTGTGGTGTTTGTATTTATTTTCAGTGATTATCTCTATAGTAATCTTCCTGTAAATGTATATTTTTGGTTAATTTAAATCTTTTCACTCATTTTCCTTATATTTATATTTAATGATTTTATCTCCAAATAATACTAATGTTATATGTATTTTTGGGTCATCTGTAGTGTTTTACTCGTTTTCATTGATACAATTTCAGTAATGTATTCTGATGATCTAGTCTCTATGTTTAATGTTATTTAAAACATGTTTTGCTTAGGGTTCAGCTTTAATTAATTTTATTTTGTACAGACACAATATACTTTAAGAGTGTATATTTCTTCGTTTTATTTCTAATACCTGAAAATCTTGTATATAGTTTTTTAAGTGAACCAAAAGATTCTACATCATAAATAGAAACTTTAAAAGGCTAGTAATTACTCCAATTTTGTCTACTCTATTCACATTTGATTGTTGCTAACTGAGTAACTCTGAACGGACCATGATTCTCTCAGAATGAAAGAAAATGAGAGAGTTTGATTGTAATCACAAACATTTATTGAGAACTGACCTAAACTTTTGAGTTAAGAAAAGAAGGGAAGTCGATCCTATTAATCTATCCATAGAAGGAGGGATGCGGTTCGGATGCCACGGAAATACTTGACTTATAATAAAGTAAATCCAAAAGTAAAATCCCTTTACAGTGACAAAGAAACAGAAAAGTTAAGGATTGATAAATAAAATGTAGACATTGCATAAAACAGGAATCCATAAATACTAAAATGGAACGATTGAATAGCATACTGTGATGAAAATAGAAAGAAAGTTTTAGTAAAAGCAAATGAAAATAGAATTCGAAAGATCGACTTACTATATACTATATCAGAAAACAAATTACAAACATTTGACATAAGAAGAAATGAAAGGAGTAAACTCTTGTTCTAGACGTATTTCATAAATTGGGTGAGGTAGTTAAGTTGGATCGTCAGTAATTCGTAATCCGTAGGTCCTGAATTCAAGTCTCGATTACCAATTATTAGATTTCAATGGCAAACGAGATGTGTCTGTGGACTGGGGTTGGCAGACGTGGAAGGACGACTCAGGTTAACCCTCTGAGTCATCAGTATCCATTGCCTAATCCTCCTTTGTTCTTAAATCTGTGTATTTTGATCAGTCGAACTACCATAAATAATATCAAAGAAGTTATCCCCGATAAATCTTTGGTACCATCGGAGAACTTCGAAGCCTGCTTTTTGTTCCTTCGTCCTTCTGATTTGTGTGTGTTTATCAAACTCATGATGGTAATACTTTTTCCATTAATATTTCTTATGAGGCTCAGCTCAATTCAAGTACTGAACACCATAAGGCTTTTTTAATCTAACCCAAGTTGATTTAAAATGGAAGTCACTGAAAGTTTACATGGGATATACAAAGCTAATAGTATAATGATGTTTTATGTGTCCAATAAAAGTTATTCACAGACTAGAACAACAGTTGTGTTTTCAACTGTATATATAGCACTAGAGTCTCAGTTTTCTTCCCCAACATGGACAGTACTGAAAATAAAATATCAATGCTGAGAAAGAAGCATTAATGACACTAAAAATTAAATATCAGTAAGTAAAGGTAAGAGAACCGAGAAATTTAACAGTTGTTTGAGAGATAAAGTGTATTTATTCATTATTTAAAGAGGGCTAAGAGTTTTCCTTGTCCTTAATTGTTTTA
>NC_090732.1:112921178-112926178 GCF_036898095.1 Palaemon carinicauda
TCATATATAGGCATCTTCAAGTGTTTTAACATAAAATTCTTCTATTCCTTGTTTTTGGAGGGCTTTCATTACTGCTAATGTTTTGACAAAATCTAAAGCTTTCCTATAGTCTATAAAGGCCATACCTAGTGACTTGTCATACTCTGTTGATTTTTCCATTAGCATGGATATGGTCAGTTGTTGAATACCCACTTCTAAAACCTGCCTGCTCTCGTGGTTGATGAAAGTTTAGCTGTCTTTCTATTCGGCCTAATATGATCTTTGTAAATATTTTATATATTACGGAGAGTAAATTTATTCGGCGAAATTTTTTTAGATCTTTTGTGTCTACTTGCGTGTGTGTATGTTTATATAAAACCTCTAAGTCTGTATAAAGCATCGATTCCATAATGAGTGATCTTGTATCAAGGCCTAGAAAAATATATGAGTTTAGAATAAAGGTAACGCCCCCCTTGAAAATGTTGATCTTTGAGTCTACTTAAAAGTGTCATTGTATCTATTTTGTGTATCAGAATTATAATGGCAGACCTCATTTTATTATTAGAGATTTAATACCGTATGCTTCATATTCATCACCAATTATCTTCCAATTTATTATATCAACAACAAAAAAAATACTTTTAACATGACTTCATTGTAAAGGCAATTACACCAATTATCCCAGTAATAAGCGTCTGCCTGTGGAATAATGTCGGCTTAATAGGCACAATAAAGTCATTAACTTAATACAGTGATATCTGGCTTAGGCCTAACACCCTTGCCTTAGATAGGAGCACGGCCAGGCATGGTCCCAAAATAGGCAATCAAAGATGCTAATGCTCCGTCGCTTCGCCATCTGTTTGGTTAAACGGGTGTCTGTCTGTCTGTCTCTCTCTCTCTTAGTTGTCTTTATGTCTTATTGCTTTCGACGATAGATTGTGTAAGTTTTGTTCTCTATTATTTTTTAATAAATCTATCTTATTGTATTCTGTACTAGTCTGTCTGTCTTTCTATGAGGTAGTTTTTAAATGTTTGTCGCTGATTCTGATTTCTTTTGATACATTTTTCTTAGCGTTGCAATCTGATTGATTCTGGTGGTAGTTTGACCTTTATTCTTTTCTTCGTTTTCAGTACAGTCTGTAGGAACATTTATCTGGTTTGACTTTCTGTCTCTTTTTCTTGTATTTTTTGCTGTATTTGATATCCCGCATTTCTGCTGGTCTGTTTGTCTGTAAAGGCTTACCTTTCCCTTTTTGTCTAGCTTCCTTGAATGACAGCCAATATCATTTGAATATCCTGTTGGTTTGTATGTACTCCAAATGTTTGATATAAATTTTAACTGGTTTTTAACATATTTTAGATAAAAAAAAATATGAGTTTTTTATTTAAATCTGTTCACCAAAGAAGCAAATTATATACCTAGTTGTTAGGCAACGTTACGGACCGCAGCTATGGTGTAGAGAAGATATAAAGAGAGGAAAATAGACTTGAGAGAGTGTCTCTGTCATAACACTTTTATACCATAAAAAAGGGAAGGCATCGACGAAGTAATCTTAATCCCACGTGGAAGAAACTTTTAAAGAAATATTAAAAATATATTCTCTGTGTGTATGTGTGTGTGGGACTGTGTGTGTATGTGTGTTGTTTACCCACGTTACAAACTCCGCAACATAATTTTTCTAAGGAAATATAAAATGCTTTTATGTGTAATTACTCAAATACATTGGTTACATTAAATAAATGCAAGTAGCTAGGATTGAGAGAATAGCGAAATATTCTTTCAAACGCTTCTATTTTACAATTCACAATTTCTGATTCCTCTATATTCTCATCATATGAATATAATTTTATATCTACTGTAAATTCCTTTTGATAATCATCACTCAGCTTAGCTTGACTTGACTGCAGACTTAGGCTGTCAGTCACTGCTCCTTGCTTTCAATCTTGCTGTTGCTAGTATGCTTATTAGGTGAGAGTTGATCAAAATGACTGAACACGAATAAAATTCCCCATATTCGAGCTACCTAAAAGCTATCACTCATGGGTCGCAAAATAATAATAATCCATAAACATTCATAATAAGGATACTAATAAAAGTAATGATAATGAGGATTATGATAATAATAGATATAAAAAATTAATATTACTATTATGTTTATTGTTATAATCATTATTGCCTTAACTACCATCCTCAATACGGTTTCTTACTGTTACTGCTGTAATCTATGTAGTTATTGCTAAGCGGACAAAGGATGTATTACGTTTTTGAGAGTTTAACAACTCTTAAGAAGGTTTATTTACAAATATCATCTAAGAAAAAATAAAGGTTATAATTCTTCCAAACGGAACGACACAATCGTTCTAGCTACGAAAGAAATAAAAACCGATCATTACTAGAGGCAAAAATACTTCCTGGATGTGAAAAAATGCAGATACGATCAACAGAAATTGTCTGTTAGTGTCTCCTAGTGGGCAGATGGTAACCCAGGAGAACTCTGGACAAATTTATAAACGGAGGCAGAGAGCCTGATTTCTTTTATCTAGACCTCAACTGATATAGAGAAAATCCTCTCTTATTATTATTATTATTATTATTATTATTATTATTATTATTATTATTATTATTATTATTATTGTTATTATTATTATTACTGCAGTTGTTCTTTCTAGTTGTGGTAATGGTACTTTTGGTATTCAAGATGCATACATGTCTAAAATAGGCCAAAACAAAGTACTTAACGCTCTCAGCAAATATTCAAAGAATAGAATATAAAAAAACAATTTTTCTAGCAAAAATTAATCTAATGTGATATTGTGAGAAGAACAATACCAAATAACAACTAACAATTCTTAAACACTTCTCAAAATAGAACCACCTGCCAACAGTACAACAAAATACTTGACTAGAAGTCAATGTTTAAGAAAAATGAATAATTGCGATATAGATAATGACAGACTACCCATTTCAGAAATGATGTTATAGAAGCCACAATCAAGTAGAAAACTTACTAAACGAGAGAGGATCCCCCCCCCCCCCCTAATGTGACTGAAACCCGGGTGACTGACATTCAGGATTTGTTTGGCGTTGGCACATCAGTGGTCATTGACGTCAAGTCAGGAGGGTGATTATGTCACTCAGTCCCAACATCTAATGATTATTGGGGGATTCAGCCAATGACCTAATGATATATCCTGCGTGATATTTCAGTAAATAGTCTTGATGAAGAAAACACGTAGTTTCTAGATATTCGCTAACAGCAATTTAAGGTAAAACAAAATGGCGTAAAGTTTAAATGAGGGGAAAGGTAAAATTTAATATTTCATCACCCCGAAAGAAGAAGTATGTGACTCTAACCAGCATTACAAAAGAAAAGCAGATGGCAGAAACAACAATACTGCAAGATATGATTTTGATAGTTTCTTGCACAGTACTCAAAAACAATAATGCACAGATATATGGGAGAAGAGTTGACGCTGTTTATGAACTAAACTGCATGGAAGCTAACACAGTTGGCGGGAGAAAATAGATATCCACATCAGGAATGAAAAGGCCACGATATGACTGTATGACTGCAACGTGTGTCGATGATGATGACGTCCCAAAAAAAAAAGCTCACAAAATATTTCATAAGTAGAAAAGGCCGACAGAGAGACAGAAAAAAAAACCTTCTCTCAAAGGTGAAAATTTTATGAGTGGAGATACAATCTTGCTAATTATTTAAACAAAGCATAAAACGCATAATTCCCCATGAGAATCCTTCTTGATATACAGATCAAATATAGTTAACTTGGTACGAAGATAATACCATTAAGAGGTTCTAAAGTTGAATATTTTCTAAAGTTGAATATTTTCAGTATCTGTTTGCAAGTGCTGGCTGCAAGAGATTTAGCAATGGGTTTTGCATCGAATAAGAGATTGCATAGATAACCGCAATCGTTTCATTGATGGAGGATTTAAAAAAAGAAAAAAAAAACTTTCCATAATGTGAGAAATTCTGCCAATAGTAGATAAAACAAATAAATGAATTTCAAAATATATAAAACATTTACACGTTTCCTAATAATATCAAACAGCATCTGACAAGGTACCGCATACCTCATAATTAAAAGAATCTCTCTCTCTCTCTCTCTCTCTCTCTCTCTCTCTCTCTCTCTCTCTCTATCTGTTTGTGCTTAAGCGTAGTTCAAAGATATGGAAATAACTCAAATACAGTTTTGATGAGAAGAGCTCAATAGAGAGTGTGTAAATTCATGTGAGCTATGTATCTGTCCTTTAGTTATGAACTTTTCATTTCCATTATTGTATACCACATATGGTATGGTATTCTTCTCTCTGCTTTACCCACAACCTTTCACACTCCTTATCCGTTGAATCCTTTCAGTTTTTGAGAATCAGTCGGGCAAATATATTTATTCGAAAATCCGATGATTATCTTTGTGTTCTGGATTTTAAATCATATATATGGTGATAGCCCATTGATAAATATTAACATTATTATCATCATTATTATTGCAAATAGTAGTAGCAGTAGCAGCAGCAGCAGCAGTAGTTGTATTAGTAGTATATTATCACCATTGATAATATCATTGCAAATAGTAGTAGTAGTAGTAGTAGTAGAAGTAGTAGTAGTATATGATCACCAGTAGTAGTAGTAGTAGTAGTAGTAGTAGTAGTAGTAGTAATGGGCAGTTGTTCTAATGGTAAATACATAGTAACCACAAACGTCCCAAAATGCACTTCTACAAGATAGAATACCTATAAGCAGAAACAAAAATCAAAGTAAAAGAGAAATCTAAAACCGGATGATATACCATGTTGACACCGCCAAGTAAATGTCCAATGCAGTGGATACATTGCTAGTGAAACACCATGAAATGAATTCACGGCCGATGCACATTCTCTCTCTCTCTCTCTCTCTCTCTCTCTCTCTCTCTCTCTCTCTCTCTCTGTAAGCAGCGTGTCCTTAAACGTCTACCTCTAACAATAGAAGAGCAACAAGGGGAGAGCCCAGTCTCAATAC
>NC_090732.1:112931178-112961178 GCF_036898095.1 Palaemon carinicauda
TGATGTGTGTGTGTGTGTGTGTGAAAGAGAGAGAGAGAGAGAGAGAGAGAGAGAGAGAGAGAGAGAGAGATGTTTGTTAGTTTTCGTGCATATCTGCAGCCCCCCAGTTACGTAAGACTGTGTGAGTTCTAGGTGTCTTATTTGCTATGATATCTGTACCTATTATTATTATTATTATTATTATTATTATTATTATTATTATTATTATTATTATTATTATTATTATTATTATTATTATTATTATTGTTGTTGTTGTTGTTGTTGCTATTCTAAAAAGGGGGGTTTCTTTCAACAGAAGGAGGCTCTATAGAAAACGAGACAATCTTCATTCATGGATGATCCTCTTGTGACGATAATGTCCACATAACTAACTTTTCCAGCCTTCTATGAAGAAATACGGCAGGATGTCAGCCTCGAGTACACATCGGTTCACTAAAAATATTGTTGTTATTATTGTAAATAAGTTGCGTGTCTGTCCCACAATGTTAAATTCCCTAGTTTTCATGCAGCTGTCTTTATAGATGACGGCATGCTTATTCTTTTTTATCACTGACGTCCCGGAAAAAAAGTTGCCCAATTCTGCTTGAAATATGGCACTTTTTACAGCAAAACATTAATTACTCCCACCTCACCTAAAGAGACCTAGAAAAAGTAATTTCAATGTAGACGAACAATAGATAATAAACAATAAATTAGTGTTAACGAGTACAAACTCATTACTTAGTTCGGAGACAATGAATGTACTTAGAGAGAGTAGGTAAGAAGCCACCATAAGAGCGGACATTTCAAGAAAAGCAGGACTCACCGATATACTAGAAAAGAACAACGGCTGGTTCTTAAAATGTCCTTAGGTCATATACAGTAGATCAACGCAGAGTTCTTATACTATGGATGGTTGCAGTTTATATTACCTGAATTGGGTTTATATTATCTAATGTTAATATTATGCCTGTTGAGCTAGTAATCAAAATAGTGTTCATATGAGAACAGATATTACTAGTAGATCTAGTAACAAGCTTGTCTATTTCTAGCTTAAACAAGGTATAGGAAAGTCAATCGACAGTAAAGAAAGCGCAACTAAGTTTTCAATGATATAGATCATTAATTAATATTGTTATGGAAGGATGTTGGACTTTGTAGTGTTGGTATTCGTGTGAATGTCTAAGAATCTTTCCACAGAAACTGGACCATTCCTAATGCTGTATCTGGAGCTATACTATTTATTTTATGAAAAAGAAATTTCCGTTGAATCAACTCAAATCTTCTGGAATTCTGAGTCCCAGCTCTCAAATGTATGTCAGTCCTGTGTTCTCATGTTAGAAAGAAAGATAAATAGATACTCTTTCAAGCACGATAGCTTTTGTTTAAAAGGTTTTCGAAGGATTTAATATATCAAACGAAATTTGAGAGTAGAAGCAGACTCACTGATATATTGTGCAATGTTTCCTTATCTATATTCAGTTAAAGAGGTTTCGCACTGCAAAAGTGAGGTGACGCTTTTCTCTAAAATTTAGGAATAATAATATCATGTGGATAGTCTTAGCTGGTTTAGATATCCGGGAATAATTCATTTTTATTTATCTATTAGTTTTATAGTTTGTTAGAGGTGTAGAAAATAAAACAGGCTTTTTCGTACATGAGTTTATTTTTTACTGTGTCATTTCGTTAAATCCATCCATAGATCATCCTTCTTTTCCCTAACTTACCAATTCCTGTCTGTCCTACATAATGAAAGACTTATACCCAGGATGTTAAAGAGCTCAATTGAAATTCGAGTTTTTTTTCTTTTTGGTTCTTTTTTTTTTCTGCATGAGTTTGCATTTTCGTAGCGGTAATAATATTCTGCTCAGAAGGAATCTAGATATATGATATAGATTATCGCATAATTTAACGAAACATTACGGTCTCTCTCTCTCTCTCTCTCTCTCTCTCTCTCTCTCTCTCTCTCTTTATTTGAAAATCTATATCAACCCTAATAATATATTCCTCGAAAAATTAAGGTAATGGATTATACTACATAAAATTCCACAATGGGAAAGAAATAGGAAGCGAATATCAGATTGAAATAAGAATGATGTAATTTACTGATATAAAATAGACCCACAACATTAATTATAAATGTAAGTTTACTATATTGTAAGTCACATTTTTTTATCTATTTCAGAACTCAACACAACAGACATTTCATTATCAATAGGTATTGGCCTTTCTTTATTTCAATCATTTCAAGATATAAACATCACATGAGAAGGAATGGTAACTTACGTTTATGCTAACTGCCTTTACTGGTTTAACTCAATTTATCCTATCTACTCAAATTACAATACCTATTTCATTTTTACCTTCTTTTCTGTAACATTTTTCTTTCATAGACAATCATCATATTCTCCGCTATTCTATCTCATTTTTTTAACAACTTAATTTGTTTTTTATGCATATTTTTGTTGCTATTCCATCTATAGTTCTTTCCTTAAGCGCAATCTACATGTATGGCTTGTTCCAGTGACAGCCAAATGTCATTCACTACAAAAGTGAGTCAATCATAGGTGAATGAATTATGGACGAGCCTGTTATTCATTGAAGCTTACTCATCCGTGTCTCTGTGAGCACTGACAAAAGGATTTCGTTGCTAAATACGAATTTCACTGACCAAAAAGAGGAAATTATCGGGATAATTCAGGAAATGGCTCTTATAACGATTATCTCTTTTCAGTTTTTAGTTATCCTTCTATTTGATATATTTTACGCTGTTGTGCTATTCTCAAGTGATCAGGCGTCTTTCTGAATATGTATAAACTTGTTATTTCTTTAAATTGGAGTTATGTATCAGGAAAGTAGTAGCAAACAAAATTTATTTTTCTGTTTCCAAGGATTTCTCTCTTACCAGGAAACAATATTCATTATGAAGTAAAACATACGGATGAAGAAAGGAACAATTTGTTTGGGGAAAAAAAAAAAAAAAGATACAATAGAAAGAAAAGACAACAGAAACATTGCAACCAGCCTAATCCGCTCCCACGCTTCAGAGCATGACGTCATGGACAAACCTCTTCTCCCTGCCTTCATATGAGACATTCAAAGAAAATTTGAGGAATTAGGTAAACAAGTCTTCTAAATAGGTTAACTACATAAACGATCCAGGTACAGAACCGCTTTTTAATGCTGACTCGGATTACAAAATTACTGAGCTTGGGTAATCTGTGCTATTCATGAGATAAAAAGATGATGGTAATGGCCATCTTCAAATTGACTCCAGCTCCGCTTGACGACTCTCTCTCTCTCTCTCTCTCTCTCTCTCTCTCTCTCTCTCTCTCTCTCTCTCTCTGTCGATGTTCTTGATACAGATCATGACATATCGTTGGGGCGAAATTACATGAATGGAAACTCTCCTACGCAGCTGCCATCAAATACATTTTAAAGTATCTTACCAGAGACGAGATAATATGAGACAAAACAAAAAGATTAAAAGGATAAAACAAAATTAATTACATTATGGATATGAAAAAAATTGTTAACAGTCATTTGAAATACACCAAAATACGAGTATATTTGTATGATTGTGTAGTTTAAAAACAAAATAAACTTACCTAAAACCAATATATACACGATAACGATGAACAAATCTCGGGTGTATCAATTTTATCAATAAAGTTTATTTTGTGTAACATGTAAACATTAAGGCTCCCTCCAAACCCCACCCCAATTTAAAACCCTGAGTATGTATGTTGAAGCACCTTTGTAATGGGAATTGCTGGGCAATTTTAACACCTTATCTATCAGTAAGGTATTACGAGTCGATTTTGCAATTATTCATGTGTATATCTCAAATCATTATGGAACCATACTTTTATACATTTGTATATGAAATTTCACACCATTCTCGTCAGCAAGATTATCTATAAACTACAGACTTCATTCATACAGTATAAAGAAACCCTGTCTAATGTCAAGAGTTTTAGACACTCGTTTTTACTATGAAAATTGATAATTTTATTTTTTTTCAACTCATTAACGGAATATTAATTATTCATCGCGTAAGTTTCATTAAACGGCACGAAAGATGTATTACTTATGCCTCCATCTTCTTTTTTTTTACTTCAGTCAAGTTAGTTAAGAACGTATCTAAAAGTTAAAGGGTGAATTCATTACGCCATTATATTGGCTCCCGACACTTACAAAATCAAGTCAATTGTCATTTTTGTTCAACAATGTGAAAGCCAACTAAAGAGGTGAAATTATAAATCTGTGAATTAAAGCAATAACACTATTATGTTTTCTACGCAAAATCTACACTGCATCATTTTAGTGGAAAAAAGGATATGAACTAATGCAACCTGAAGCTTCTAAGATTTAGAGAAAACTTGACATACCACGAAATGCGTCCTTATGATTTTGGAAGTTTACTTCATCGCTTCTCCGTAGAATCAAGAATGAAGCGTTTTACTTTTGAAGTGACAACTCATGAGCCCAAACTCACGCATTTTAACCATTCATTCTAGTTATAATATCCAAACTAACTGTAACTCAGAAGTATGAAAAAAGAAATACTTTTCAGCTTTTGCTACCCTTCCATCACTAACCAACACGCAGCATTTGTAAGGCCTTTAAATATTGTTATACCGAAAGAGCATCACCAGAGTTCGTGTCTGAGAAACTCACGTTATCTGGTTTGGTGAAATTTCGTTGCATCCGTCATGTGTTGATAAAGGTTTCTCTTTATTCGTGCTGAAGATGACCTATATCCAGTAAATAAGAACATTGGACGTTGTAATTCATTACAGGTATACACATTTAGCCCATAAAAACAGGAAATAACCTCCTAATTTTATAACAATTTATCTACCGAAGAATACCAAACAAAATCTGAGATATGGTTAATGTGATTTCTGAAGCCAAATTAAAGATGAAAATATAACTTACTCGGATAATTTGGTCACGTTTGATTAATGTGCTGACAAAGTTATTTTTATCTATAGTAATGATATTTTTAATGAAAGAAACAATGGAGGGTATTTAGTTTTATATATTTCCCAAAGACTTTATAAAAGCTTTTAGAGATTGATGTCGTTCGAAAACATTATTGAACGACTTAGAAAAATGGAAATGAAGAAATTATATATGTGAATTATGGTAATTCACCTTATTGGATAACTGACGTGATAATGAAATGATTGAAAGATGGAAGATGAATTTGTAGATTAGAATAACCTCTGGAGAAAAAGAGGGAAAGTTTCTGACGCTTTGTCGATATACGAGAGAGAGAGAGAGAGAGAGAGAGAGAGAGAGAGAGAGAGAGAGAGAGAGTGTATGATAAAAATCAACATTAAAGAGTAAGAAGAGAAAAAAAATGGAGAGGGAGAAAGAGATTATGGCTATTCGCATCCAACCCTTGTCCTGACATCAGCCTCTGTCAATCATCATAATTAGCTAAGCCGGGGGCGGCTAATTCTGACAGGTGAGAGACCCTTCCTATACAGAATAAGTAACTTATTCCACACACGAGAACTGTTCTTCGCACTTTATGGGTTATTCGTTGGAAATATTTGCTTAACAAATTAATGTCTTTCACTATAACATTCAGCGGCCGTATGTCTCATAATATATATATGAACGTGCACTGTCGCTACGATAGTCTGAAGATTCTAATCCTTTTATAGTGAATATATCTGAACTCAACGTAATGTAACATAGTGTAACACACTTCTATATTGGGAAAGTGTTATAATACAGAAGGATATTTCGGTTACAGCCCAAAGCACTGGAAGTGCCATGATAAGAGCATTTTTGTTGAATCTAAGAAAAATTTAGTGATTCCGCAATTTTTGCTCCTAAAAAGTTTTTATTTTTAATTTTTAAATTTAGTATTTCACACTAGTCTAAAAACAAACGTATCTTTATTTTTTTAAATGTATAAAAGACCAGTTTTTTATATATATTTTGAATAAACAAAATTTCATAAACTTTTAAATTTGGTAAAATAAAGTTGAGCATTTGCTGTTTAAAGAGAAAAATCAAATTCAACTTGCTGTTGATTTCATTGTTCCCTAAAACGCTATTTGCTTTAGTATACCCTCGGTTTATAACGTTCACATTATCATGGGTATTTTAGAATCTTCCCCATAAAATATTTCAGAAAACAGTCAATATCGATACCAGAAATTTAGCCAGAAACACTGATTTTAAAAATATTCAGAGACAAGTATCGTAACTAGCTTACATTTTAGATACAAAAAGTCCAATTAGAAGATCGCAGAAAATTTGCTCTTGCAAAATTAGTTTTATTGGCCAAGTCTAGTAATTAACTGCGTTCGTTTCCGAATGTTTTAGTGACAATACTCGTGTATCAGATGAGAATTTAGGATCCCGCAAGACAATGGGTGTTCACTTCTAATTTGAAAATAATTGCATTTCTAACGTACTTAAATTCTCGTGCGGAAAAAGGTAGAGGAAACGGCATATAGATAAGAATTAAAGAAAAAAGAGGATGAAATTTACAAAAAGAAAAAAAAAAACTCGAGGTAAAACGTGATGTCTATTGGCAAGACTGTATAATGGTGAACCATACATTTACGTGAAAAAAAGGAGTTTTTGCTAACTCATTCACAGATGAACATGTTGACATATAATAAGTTTACTTTAATACCTTCTATCGTATCATTTTAAGACCCATTGCCTTTTGGACCAGGTGACTAAATTCTGTTAAGAAATAATGTCATATTTACACTTGAGACTTCCTCTTATCCAAACATGAGGCCAGCATCCGTAAATAAGCTCCCATGCCAAAACTAATCAACTAACAGGCTTCCATATCAATAGTTTATTACGTCATGGCATAATAGAAGACGTCCACTACATTTTCTTTTATTTGTTGCCTGCATGAAGTCTCCAACTTCACCTCCCGAAAATTCAAGGTAGTTAATTTTTTCAAGCCAATTCACGCAAAATAGATTCAGGGAAAGGCGAGAAGAATTTGCATCAGACACGATAAGACTCTTAAGAGTCCATTACAAAGGGAGGTTAACGAGATTTCTTGGATTTGGATTTCCACTTATCGCTTAATGGGTAGAATTCGATACTTTTGGCATTTACATTAAAGTTTGCCTGAAGATGCTTATATGTACACACATACAATATATATATATATATATATATATATATGTGTGTGTGTGTGTGTGTGCATATACATACATATTTATATTCATGTAAACACGATAATATATACCGATATTGGGATATATATATATATATATATATATGTATATATACATAATATATATGCATATATTTACATATTCATATATATATATATATATATACATATATACAGTATATAAATATATACATATATATATATATATATATATACATATATATATATATATATATATGTATATATATATATACATATATATATATATATATATATATACACAACTCCACATACTCAATCAGCATAATACCGTGTTCATTATAAGCAAATTTCCACTTTACTTTGGGATCGAACTCTTCAAAATAAAAATAAGGTTATTATAAATATTGCCAGCAAAGGACATAAGAGATGTCGATGCCTAAGAACTAATACCACTTCTGGATTTACCTGGTGAAACCACTGTTTTACAAACCAGCAAGTTTGGCGCAACTTCCCAACCCACCAGCTGACCAAAATGATTTAATTTAATTCGAATTACCTATACACTAGGATAATCCGAAAGAACAGTTAGTGCTTAGGTTCTTACTTCTTCTATTTCCTCTGTTGGCAAAATTGATAATGGCCCTTCCGTACAAGCATTTATAATGCATATATATATACATATATATATATATATATATATATATATGTGTGTGTGTGTGTGTGTGTGTGTGTGTGTATATAGCCATATATCAGACCAATAGCCAAATTGAATACATTTTATAACTCATTCAAAATGGTAGGCAAAGACATAATATGACAGGAGGTTGCTAATTTGTTGATGTCTCCTTGAAATGGAGGGTAGAATAGCTATAATATTGAAACAATAACTGTTAAAGACTTTAATTTAGCGTATTACTCAGTGAAAAATTAATTATTGATTGAAATTGTGAACAAAAATACAGATTTCACTTTCAAATCATGAAAATAATCCCAATCACGACGTGCCACGAAGCTATTAGCGAATTAGAACAAAGTTGCACAGTGCCAAAACTGTTTATTCTGACAGCCTACTTACTGAAAGTAAAGAGAGAATAAGAATAAAGAAAGGGACTTAACGCTTAATGATAAAAGGTAAGAATACTGTTCGTCGTTGACAATGTCTTGGTGATACCAAAATGTATTTAGGATGCAAACTATAACATTCTGTTCTTAATAAAATCAGGAAAAAGTCAGTATTAGAAATATATAAAACAATATTATAATGATATTTTATGTGAAAGATGAATCGGGGTAAACATGTATAATAAAAAGTAGTATGAAATATGTTTTTAAGAATTCTATTAGGTAGTAAGAGAAACATATTGGAAGCTTTAGAAAAGGAAAAAGCTCCAAATCTGGCCAGCCTAACATAATTATTCAGTTGCAATAAAGGTTGTAACAAAGTAATAATAGGGACAAACATTTTGACAGGGTATCGCAATGACAATAGCTCTGCTAGAAAAGAATTTGGTAGGTTTGACAAAATTGTGGTAGCCGATGTAGTAACATCCCTGACTGGTGAACGCCACACTGGGGTTCGAGTCCCGCTCAAAACTCGTTAGTTTCTTTAGTCGCTGCACCCTCACCATCCTTGTGGGGGAGCCTATAGGTCTATCTGCTGAGTCATCAGCAGCCGTTGCCTGGCCCTCCTTGGTCCTACCTTGGGTGGAGAGGGGCCTTGGGCGCTGATCAGTCTCTAGGCCATTGTCCTGCTTGATAGGGTAATGTCACTGTCCCTTGTCTCTGCCATTCATGAGCGGCTTTTAAACCTTCAAACCTGTAAGGGTCTGGTAATGGAATAAATAAGAAAATATTATGTGCAAGAAAAAGGGAAAGTTTTGTTACATTGAAGGGAGAGATGGAAACAAAGGGGATGATGGGCAGTTGTAAGAAAGCGGTACTGAAAAAAAAAGATGACAGTGGATGAACAAGGAAAGGAAAGGAAATTGTCCGAAAACAACCGCAAAGTCTATGCAAGAGATAAAGCTGAATGTATTACAAAACAAAGAGAAATTAGAATACAAAATACATGGAGTAGTGAAATTAAAGAACAATTTTAGCATAATACTTTGCTTCAGTAATGTTTTTCGGAGTAAAAACCAATGCATTGTAAATCAGAATTATGAATGGATTTAGGAGAAAGTACAAATTGCATTGTTTGAGGAAACAGATCGAATTAACTATTCCGTAATTTTTCAGGAATATAGAAAAGAAAGTGAAGTAATCGAACTTTAACGACCATGAAATGCAGATAGATGTGCCATTTTGGAAATTTAATTAATTGAACAAAAATTAAAAACAATATACATTATATGGGGAAAAACAAATCTGAATAGAAATAGATAGTGTACAAGAGCCCTTAAAAATCTCTACTCGCTAATCTGACGTGCCGTTTGCAAAGGTTCTTATCTTGGTAACCTATTGGAAACGTTCTTACCTGGCAATCTGTTGGACGGGAGTTCGAGACCTGGTCAAGATCGATAGTTTCTAGTAGTGTCTGCAACCTCACCTTCTTTGTGATTTAGGGATACGGGGTATGAGGGAACCTACAGGTCTACCTGTTGAATCATCAACAGCCATTGCCTGGCCTTCTCTCGTTCTAGTTTCATGAAGAGGTGGCTTGGGCGCTGAGCATATTTATATATGGTCACTCGCTTAGGCATTGCCCTGCCTCTCGGTCATTGCCCTGTCCCTTGCCTCCGCCATTCATTAGCGATCTTTGAATCTTTAAACTGGGCTGTTTGGCATGAGCGTTCCTCATCGATTATTGAATAATTAAACTTTTATTTCTTGTGGAACTGAAATTTGCCATAAGAAATAAAGGAGTCGTGGCCACTTTTGCATACTTCTCTGTATGACTGGTGGGGGCTAAGCATAATAAACTCCAAGTTCATTGTTTACTTTCGGAATTACTGATGGGGGGTTTCTGCACATGCTTTGTTCCAAATTACTCATGGCAGCTTTTATGTCTTCTTGTATGATGTAATCATTATCTGGCTTTTTTTTTAATTAATTAAAAGCTTCCAAGTATTTATACAGAAGTTCCCGGATGTTGTTTTGCAACAGCCATCCCTCCCCCTCTATGTCAGTTCCAATTTGACTAAGATCACAAGAGAACGTCTCTTTGAGGGAAATTCAATCAATTTTGAAGTTTGGTGTAATTTCTTATATTTCGGTATTTTATCATATTTGAAGCACCCTCCATTCACTTTATAACTCTTATTGCTCCTTTGAAAGCCAGAAATATCACCGAAATAATGACCCTCATGGTTGGCGTGCACAGTTCATCTATGTACCGCTTGCCAGAAAACAAGAGCAAGTAGAAAGTGTTTAGTGCAAGTGAAACGAGCCACGACTGAGCATAGACTACTAGAGGGTCATGATATAAATTACAGGTAATTATCATACTTTCACTTCCCTCTACTTACATGAAGTATATATTTCTCAAGATTGTTATCTTGTGTTTTCATGCATTTCTGACCATTCCTATTGTTGCAAATCGCTCGTTTTTTGGCGTGTCCCCAACCAAAAACCCCTGTTTACTATTGGAATCCCCAAAATTTGATTTCATATGTGGGGCTAGTTGAATTCATTAACTGGTGGTTTGCCCAATTATTCAGAGTCAGAAATGGATGAAACTGAAGATAATCAGGAGAAAAATATATGGTTTATGCATTTAGCTAAAACTTAAAGTATTTATTTACCCAATACTTTAGTTATATTCATGAGGGATTGCTGGTTTATTTTCATCATGCTAGGACAACTTGGTAAATGTTCAAATATGACCAGAACTGTAGGAGTGTGTGTTTCAAACGAATCTGACTACGGTGATGAATAGGGGTTTTGGAGTGGGGGTAAACAATGACCGAATTAAGTATAAGGATGAATCCCTAACCTACCTTACTCACCAGGGGGGGGGGGGGGGCCTTTGCTCCTCCTATAATCAACCCACCACCCATTCTGCCCTGAGATAACCTGCAAACCAATATACCCAATTATAGAGCGAATAAAGGGCTACGATGTAACCTGTAGTAATCACACCCATCTAACGTAACCTGTGGTACTGGGATTTGCTCACTTATCTTACCACAGCGGGTTGTATTGCCCCTGCAAACCTCACTGTTCCCTAAAGCTGTATCCTTTCAACAACTCTTTTTAAACCACTTTACCTTGATTAAAATAAGAAGCAGCAGATGGTGATTCGCATTTCTTTGCATCATGAAGCATAGACTCTCCTTTGGAGAAATGTTAAATTACTGGTACAATAGAAATCAATAGATCTCACAACAGAACAAAGTTTTTACTTTAAGCTGGTTGCCACAAAGGTTAACAACCGGTGGCTTTGAAAAATGAATATATCGTAAAATTTACAGGTGCAGGAAGGGTCAACAGAGCACACATCGGACATCCATATTAAATAAGTCAACAATGTCAACTGAAGCTGGTTTTCTGGAATTATGCCTGAATTTAAAGATCATAGTTGACTAGATAGAATTTCTACAATAAAAACAATAATATTTTAACATTATTCCTGTTCCCATTATAAAATATATAAAAGCAAAATACGGTCTGGCATTCTTACCCATATATCATTGATAAAAATAAAAGAATCCGATCTAAGCCCAAGTTCTTGACGCCTTACAGTTGTCATTAGAACTTACAAAAAGTTGATGTGACTAACTATTATTCATCGAAAAATATTATTGTAATAATTGACTCCCGATAAATTTTAGGACGTTTCCATATTAACCAGGTGGAGAAGACAAGAAAAAAATAACATCCTTCATTAGTTTAGGCTGTAATACTCAACGACGTCTTGGTATGCTTAACACAAAAATCATATTCAGATCTCGGTAAAAGCTTATAATAATTGCGTGGGCCGTATGAGTCAAACGGCTCACATAAAAAAAGGCATAGAACTAAAACTGATGAGTTCAAAGATGTATGCGTAGAGAGCTTTAAAGCGCAATTTTGGAAATGCCTATTTTAGTAGATTTTTGCAATATACTGCAAGGTTACAAATGTTTTATCCTTCTGGTATATAATTTGTCTAACGAATTACAGAAATATAGTATTAGAATCATGAGAGCGGATAAATGAAAGTCAGAAGTAGTCATGGGCACATACGATTACCTTTTTAAAACTAACGGAGTTTTAAGTGATTCAGGTATATGGGAAAAAAACTCACACAAATTCCAAATGTTCTAAATACACAATTATAAGCTAGAAATAAAGTAAGTGATAATGGTAATAAGTTAACAAATCCTGCACACAAAAATCTAGTTCTGAGAAAAATATTGTCTAGGCTATTTTTTATGGTTCCCCTAAAATTCATAAAGAAAATTGCCCCTTATGTCAGATTGTTGCAATCTGTGGAACGTCCCAAGAAGTTTTAGCAAAGTTTCTTGGTAAATATCTAGATAAGTACTCTGAGTTACATCTTTTTCATTCCTCAGATTTTGTTTCTAGATTTAGAAATTTTGAAATATTGCAGGAAAAGTGATTAGCTTGCCCTTTCTTTACAAATGTACTACTGGACTTGGTGTTGGATTTTATTGCTCGTAAACACGATGAATGATTTTTCGTGCTCCCTATTCGTATTTGTGGATCTATCATTTTAATTGGATTATGTAAAGACTTTACTGTTGTCACTTTGAATGGGATATATATATAGAAAGAAATTTGGTATTGCTATAGGTTAGCTTTTTCTCCTATTTTAAGTAATTACTATATGGAAATTATTGGATCGGATTACGTCCCATTAATACTCATTCACTTGTTTCTGGTTAGATATGCACATGACATTTTCATACTATTATATCAGCTTGACTGAAATGATTATTATCAAGTTCTGAGTATTCTTATTAATTTCATTCGTTCTATCAAATTCCCAAAGCAGTTCGAAGAGAACGACAAACTACCTTTCTTGGATGTCTCAGTTCACCATGATGGTAATGAATTCCGTTTCAACGTTTATTGCAAAAGTACTTATACTGAAACTTACATTCACAACTTTAGTTCATTAAAACCAGGCTAAGGCAACTATAATAAGCAATTTATTTGACCAGTCATACAGGATATATGACCAGAAGTTCAATGTTGTAGAAATCAAATACCTCTTTGAAACATTTTTTTTAATTAGGTTATCCTAATTTCATCATTATTAAGTCACGTAGTAATGCAAGGAAACCATTTTATTCTCCCCAAGCTAGAACAGATAGATACCTCACTAACATGTCAGTTCTCCGGCTCACACCACCCTTGGCAATACAAAAGAAAGTATGAGGGCAAACAACAGGACATTACTTTTAGCTACAACAATACGATTAAGCAATAAATAGCTTATGCAAACCATTAAAAACAGTGTTGTGGTAATTTCATTGTAGAATGGATATTATTAGCGGTACATTCATATAATGTATATACTAACATATTTCATCCATATTGCACATTTGCTCTTTCTTATGCCCTTTCTCGTCATTACTAAGTCACTTAATAAAGCATGGAAACAATTTCATTTTCCCTCAGTTAGAACAGCGAGAGACACGACTAACATATTAGTTTCTTCCATTCCCTCCACACCTTGTTAATATAAATGATAGGATGAGAGCAAACAACAGGAATTCACATTACTTTTGGGCACTGTTCAACAGCACCATTAAGTGATAACTAGCTAAAAAATAATGGGGACAGGAACCCAAGGTAGTAATGAAAGTTATGTTGGGGGAAACGGGTACAAGGTTGCAAATTTGCTTGCAAGGAAACCTTAAGATCTTGTTGAATTGACCTCCAAAACAGTATAATAGCTATTCATGCTCTAGATCTTAACTATAGAATTGATTATAATAACACCAAAATAATTTATAGAAACTTGGATATTGTTCATAGGAAGGTAGAAGAAGAGGCCACGATTCATGCATTAGACACTTTTATAATACATAATCTTTAAATCAGGAAGAATATAATTTTTACAGTAGTATGATTTTTAGGTATGTTTTCAAACCTTCACAGATGCTAATACTTCTGCTAATCCTCTGCTTCCTCACGCACAAGCTTGTGGCATGGTTGAAATTGATCACAGGCACAGCTATGATCAGTTGCAGGACATGAGTGTTAACCATTTGGAAAACAGGCCCCCACCAAAACGACCAGAAAGAATCCGGAATAGGCTGTAAAACATTCGGTTACCTGGTGACTAGCTCTTTTAACATCAAGACTGTTCACTGGTTGGCAACTGCCTTGTCTCCCAAATCTGCTCTTCTAACTTCAATTCCTACATTGGTTTTTAAAGAACTTTTATCTTGTAATTGCCAGATGATTTTACTTCACCATAAAACCATTGTAAAACTTTTCATTCTTCAGCCAATGAGACACTTTGAAAGAAAGCTCAAAAACTCCTGTAATTTTATATACAATGACAAATAAGACTGGGTTTTTAAATACCCAAAATATTTCAACTGTTAACTGTTACATTTCTGTACAATACTGGAAATCATCACCAGTGACAGTTGGCCCATAATGGCTGATGGGCTGCAGACCTCTATCAAATGACTAAAATTTCATGTCAGAGAAGAATAGATTCATTACCTTCACCTTCTTAAAGAACAGTGTGTGGTTTCCACAGACAATCTAAGTCTAAATTTCTGCAAATAACCTGCTACCTTTCATGTATAAGTCCCTGTGTAACCTACCTCTCTCCCCATCTTATGAATATTTGATATATTTACCCCTAGATACTTGAACAAGGCACCAACTAAGAGTTTATTTCCATCCAAAATAACATTCTTTTCTTCATTGTACTAGATTCTATTTGCTCTCATAAACTTACTCCTTACGTTTTTACCATTTCTGTAGCAGATCTTTAGAGTCCAGCACACTATCTTCTGTGAATACCAATCATTCCAAATTGCTTGCGTGGAAATGCTTCACTATATTGTTTCTTTAATTATGCAGTGCTGAACAAATGGTTGTTCCTATTCTAGTTTAAACTCAAGTATTGTAGTAGAATTGTGATAAACGAGGTGTAAGGTAATCACCAATACTCTTCCAGGGAAGTGGTGAAACATATAACTTTGAACAAAACACCGATTTAATGCATGTACAAACAGTATAAACTGAATACTCAACTAGATATATTTGCCATTCTTATTACAATGCTTTACTAAGGTAGACTTAACCTCAACAGAAAGGTCATATATTAATTCTTCATCTGCTAACCTGTAATGAGGCTGAAGCCAGATAGTGTACCGATACAAAACTTACTTTCTAACCTAAAAGAGGACAATTAGCATTCTAAAAATATAGTAATGTAATTAATAACATTCATTGATGAATGAAAAAATCAATCATATCAGGTGTCTTAATGCAGACTAACTGAAAAGTATATACAAAGAATATTAATGGAGTTTTTTGACTTCCCCTTTCGGGTAATCTTATTCTTAACCGAAAGAATTAAAAGAAAGATACAAAATTATAAGCTCTCAATACAAGGGATAATTAATTGATATATCATTAAATAGAGTTTAGATTTTAGATTTTCAGGGGAAAGCCATACACTGCTCCAACTCCTCTCCTTGACAGCTAAAAGTTGGCGGTCAGCTAAATTCGCAGACTGATTAACCACTTAAAGGACCGCACTTCCTTATCTACCTTTGTTTGCCATTCTACCTTTAACAACAGCATCCAGAATGGACTAATTTAGGGAGGACTTGAAAGATTCTGAAGAAGCCAAAGTCATGTAATGTACCTTACTTTACCTTAGTCGGATAGTAAATGATGACATCAGAATTACTCAAGTATATCTGGATATAGATCCAAATAGACAGCTTATAAATTTGGTAAAGAATATTTGTAAAAGACCATAGTTAACTGACACGAAGGACTAATATACATGGTTGAAGTATCGCATAGGCTACATCTATGGTACTTTCTCTTACTTTTAGTATCACTCCATCAATAAGTGTTTTGAACATTCATGTGACATTTCATTTCACACAAACACTAGTCACTCTCTTTCCTTTGTACTCCAACACTCATTTACGTTCATCTCATAAATGTTTACTCGCCTTCAACTCTTCATCATATATACCACACATTCTCAATATCCTCTATTGTGTCTTTATGTTGATACTATCAACTTATATTCAAACTTCTCATATAACCCAGTACCCTCTTCCATGTCAAAGCCCATTCTGTTGTTCTCTTGTCACGTTTTCTTTCTCGATCAAACCTTACTATATTCCTTCCCTGGTGTCGTAGGGAACGTTATGTCCCTACAATTTCATCATCCAGAGATGCCTTACAAACAATGGAGATCCACTCAGTCAAACTGTCACCGTTTTTACTGCGGTATTTCACATTTTTCTATTCCTTGTCACCATTCTTACGCAACATCAACAGCCTTATACAATCCCTTTGTCGGCCATTATTTATCTCTTTCTCTATCTTATTGTCCACATGCAACAAGTCTTCAGTATTTTCATTTCATTGACCCAACCCTATTTTCTTATTGGAAAGTATCTTTCCACGTGTATAATCTATTTAGAGTATGCGCTTTTCTATCCTGAAGAATGGTAATATTCAAGATTGCTGTAAGATTACGTCACTAATCTCAAATCTCAATGGCAAATAGAAAACCAGAAATGTTTCAGAAGGGTGAAAGATAGATGAAAGTTTTGGAAAAAAAAAGATATGCAAAAAGAGAGGTAAAACAAATATTAAGTAACAGGAACATTTATATTAATACTAATGATGTGCGATTTCGAAAAAGGAAGAAGAATGAACAAGGAACGTCAAAGAAAAATAAGCAATGCCACAAATTATGAAAAGATCCAAATGTTAAGAAAGCTAATAAAAAGTGAAAAGAAACAGTTTCTTCTTTATAAAGGACAGGAAGTATTAAATACGAAATTCTGAGAATGAATGCAGTACATGGGTAGTTGATGTTTTCATAACTTTATGAGAAGCTAGATATAACATGACAGTAAAGTAGAGAAGGGAGCAACAGAAGACGAAGATACAAATGTTAGACAACCGCACGAGTAAAAAAAAAAAAAAAAAAAAAAAAAGAAGGAAAAAGCATTGTGAAAAAAGAAGAGAAATAATTGTAAAGCATCCAACCAGACTGTGTTTTTTTTTCTTTTTTCTTTTTCTTTATTTATTTTCCTTAGCACGTGTCTCGTAGCTTTCCCCTTGGACAGGCGGGGGAGCTTGGATGTTATGAAGGGGGAAGGAAACTGAGCACGAGGGGAGATCATAATTAAATACGTGCGTGAGAGAGAGAGAGAGAGAGAGAGAGAGAGAGAGAAGCATCTTGGATGATTGATGTGTTTATGAAAAATATTGTGTGGAGGAAATGAGGGAAATTCCTTGAGAAGGTAATGCAAACAACATATTCATTTATTTTAATGGCAATAACAAGAATAAAAGCAACGGTAATACACAACGACAAATAAAAGAAAAGAAGGAGAGGAAAGGGAAACGCGAAAAATCTTCTGTAAGAACTAATGTGATTAAACCTGAAGCAAAAATGGTACTTTGCTTAATAAGAATCTTAGAAGTTACAGTAATTCATAAACTACAGTAGTTATAACATATGACTTGGTCATTGAAAGCATTACTGATTTCAAGAGAAGAAAGATAGGGGTAATTCATATTGATTTTATTTGCAATATATATATATATATATATATAAAATCACGTCAGCTCGGAAAAAAAACACCTCATATCAAGTCTCAAATAAAAAAAAAAAAGACATATACAAGCGCCGAATTCTTTTTTTATGCTAAGATGGTTATATGATGATATGAAAATCTTTTCACGTACGCTGCATACGACTTTTGACTTACAGATCTCAATTTTTTTTGTAAGCCAAAAGGATATACATGAAGATTTCCAAGAACAGTGCTTTTATCCATGTATTTATATATATATATATATATATATATATATGAATATATATAATAAATATATATATTTATATATATATATATATATATATATCATATGTATATATATCATGTATATCTATCTATCTATCTATCTGTATATATATATGTATATATATATATACATAATATTTATATATACATATATATACATATATATATAATATTTATATATACATATGAATATATATATATATATATATATATATTTATATATACATATATATGTATATATAAATATAAATATATATAAATATATATATATATATATATATATATGCATATATATATATATATATATATATTCAGGTATATATATATGTATATATACACACATATGTATATATATATATATATATATATAAGATATGTGTCTTTTTATATATTTCATGATTTCTATTTACATACAAACTGGGTAATAAAGGCCTCTGAACAAAATAGAATAATCTTGTACATCTCACTAACTGCTGACCTCAGTCGTGGGCGGAATTCAGTGAAATCGGCAGTATATACACACGGCCAATTGTAAACAATTCATAATAACGTGGGTGGAACCGGAAATACTCGAGCGAAACCAGAAGAGGGTGGGTAACAGAAGCTGAAAAATAAGAAAAAGAAAAGAACATGAAAGCTATTGGGAATAAGTGGAAGTTTAACGATATGATATGACAAAGAGCTGATAAATACATCCGAGAAATATATTTCAGTTTTCATTGGGGGTGAAATATGATGAACTTCTTTGCAAATAGTTTACACATACAGTATATATGAAATATATATATATATATATATACATATATATTTATATATATACATATATATATATATATGATGTATATACATATATATATATATATACTATATATTGTGTATATATATGTATATATATATATATATACTGTATATATATGTATATATATACAAATACTATATATATATATATATATATATATTTATACTGTATATATATGTATATATATACAAATATATATAAATATATATGTATGTATATACATAAACTATATGATCATCATCATTATCTTCTCCTATGCCTATTAACGCAAAGAGCCTCGGTTAGATCTCGCCAGTCATATCTATCTTGAACTTTTAAATCACTTCTTCTCCATTCATCATATCTTACTTCACGCTTTATAGTTCTCAGCTATGTAGGCCTGGGTCTTCCAACTCTTCTAGTGACTTATGGAACAAACTTGAAAGTTTCGTGAACTAATCTCTCTTGGGGTGTGAGAAGCCCATGCCCAAACCATCTCCATCTACCCGTCACCATGATCACATCCACATATGACACTCGAGTGATCTCTCTTGCAGTTTCATTTTTAATCCTGTCATGCCATATAACTCCCAATATTCTTTTGAGGGCTTTGTTCCTAAGTCAACAAAATCTGTTTGATATTGTTTCATTGTTATACCACGATTCTTGTCCATACAGAAACACCGATCTCATTAAACTATTATATACCCTAATTCTTACATGTGATTTCAGGCGATTTGATTTCTAATTTTTACTTAACCTAGCCATTGTCTGAATTGCTTTTTTTCAATCTTCATTAAACTCAAATTCTAAGGATCCTTAATAGAAATCATAATTCCTGAATATTTAAATGATTCTACCTTATTAATCCTTGCTCCTTCCAGTAATATTTCATCTTCCATTGCATATTCCATTCTCATCATCTTTGTCTTCTATTTATCTTGAGCCTAACCTCTTGTGATATTTCATGTATTCCGGTAAGCAAGCGTTGCAAGTCCTGTGACGTTTTACTAATAGAGACAGCGTTATCAGCATACTCAAGGTCAGCTAATTTCCTCTTACCAATTCAATCTAGTCCTTCACTAACATCACCTACTTTTCTTTGCATTACAAAATCCATGAGGACATAAACAACATAGGTGACAACACACTCCCTTGAAGTACTCCACTGTTCACTGGAAATTAGTTTGATAGGACTTTACTAACATTAACTTTGAATTTGATATGCTCATGAACAGACTTAATTAAATTTACACACACACAAACACACACACACACACATATATATATATATATATATATTTATATATATATGCATACAATATATATATATATATATATATATATATTATATACTATGGCTCGTGACAGGGAACCAAACATATAATATAATATAATATATACTACAACTGACAAGTTAATCAACCTCTCGAATTCCAAATTCACTTGTTTGCTCTTACATTATAATATTAATATACGAATTCTGAGACAGTTGAATAACTCTCAGACAGCAATATATAAAACTCTGAATATCCACAGGTCTCCTAAGTACACTCAAAACTGAACTGGGGTAATTACTCTTAAGAATTATTTATGACTTACTACGGCTCTTAACAGAATACGAGCGGATTCTATTCTAAACAATGGTGATTAGAATAATACACTCTTTACAAAAATAAATATATTTGATATAAATTACAACACTTTGATAAGAATTTACATAATAACAAAATAAATCCCTTGAAATATTAAGTCTGTACAAAACTTAGATTGAGACAAAAATGTTACGATCTGAAAATTATATAAACACTTGACTTTAAATGTTAAATCTGAATAAACCTTAGACTAAGACAAAAGAAATACTTCAATGAAAATTATACAAAATCTTAAAATTAAACCTGAATAATACATTATTCAAATTTGATACTTAACGAAAATGGATAACCAGATCACGATACAAACTCCTTTCTTGGTATTACAGGGCCATTTACAAGAACTTTACACAATGCTAACAGTCACCCCAATAAAATAAATTCAAATTCCCCATTTCGTCTTATGTATCCTTTCAACACGCGATTTACTTTGGGGCACAGCACAGTCACTTAGGAGAGGACATACTATTGACACTGAACACTTTTAAAGCAATACACTGGCTTGCGAGAGTGAGAGAGGTGAGGAGATGAGGATCTTATGGCTGGTAATCTCTGTCTCTAATCCTGGTGTTTGCCTTTATATTTAAAACCTAGCTGCTTCCAGAAATTTCCAAAATATTTGGGAAGCGTGGGGCCTTTGGCCTAAAGGCGTCAGAGTTTTCAACTAGATAAAAATGTCAAGAGGCGAGTCTGGGGTTTTCAGGTAACTGTCAGATGCATATGAACGCATCCGCGAAATGATTCTCCCAGCTAGCTCCACCCAACCTTTGTCCCGAAATTAAAAAAAGATAACATCCAATCACTAGGTCCTTCATTAAATTTCCAAGCACATAGTACCCCAAAACAATTGCGTATTTTCTCTCAAACATGATGCAATACCTCATAAAAATATAAAAGAACATTACCTAAACCCTTGTTCATATCTCGCACGAATCCTACTACACTCTCAAATAGGTTACGAAAGACTTCGTATCAAATATACATGAAATAAAAAGTAAATTCTTAAAAATAACGTAAATTTACATAAACTAACTTGAATAAAAAATACAATGAAATTAACGACGAAATTCTTACGTAATTTACATTATATACTTGCATTTACATGACAGGAGCTAATTTTATGGGCTGGCTAACCATCTCTTCAATGAGCAAATGAAATATAAATAAAATCATTATTAAGCTATTTTATTTACTCTACACTAGACCAGCTTCGTAAGAATATATATATATATATATATATGTGTGTGTGTGTGTGTGTGTGCATGCGTGTATGTGTGAAGTTAAATATCTAAATATATATAAGTGAACTTGTGAAACTATACAATTGCAAACAACTAGTTAACAATAAGCTCATCCATATCAGATCTGCAACTTTAAAGTTTCCATTTCACTTTATCTTACATTGTTCAGAATCAAATTTATGATGTCTGTGTAAATTGTAGACAGATCAACAAATATCACGTCTAATGAAAATAAAAATCTCACTAATCACTCACTGACTTTCTTTTAAAGCTTTGTACATCAGTCAATGTAGGCACATTATTGTTTAAAACGACTTTTTTTAAATTCTCTGTTTTTAAAAAATCTTTCTAAATTTTCATTTTTTTCATTATATTCATCGAGGGCTAAGCAGCGAATTTGGTATCTAGTAGTAGGTCAATCATTTATGGCCGCAGCGTGAGTGAAAAAATTAAAGAAGAATGAAAGAGAAAGGGGAGGGGGGAAAAGGAGTTAGACGTGAGTTCATCGTCAAAAATATGGTCTTTCACACGGGAGGGCCTCTATGAGGTAATCCTCACTCCAACGGGGTCAAAATATTCATAAGATATTCATAAGTTCTTGAGGTCTATGAATAGTCAAGTGATTGTATAAAATGTTAGACGTTTCTTAATATAGCATATTACATCAGCCCAGTCTGCAAAGTTGGAATAGCTTTGTTTACAACATTGGTTTTTGTGCGTTGGAAGTGTATAGATGGAAAGAGAGCAAAATAAAACAATAAATTGCAAGTGTAATCGTGTTTCCTTGTACTATATGGCGAAGGGACAGGACTGTTTGACGGAGGTAGTTCATGGAATCTGTCATATATTCAGTAAGTGATCTGGAGTTGATAGAACTTTGCGGGCAAATAGGCTTATGGAAATTGCTCCAACTCATTCTTAATCAAAGCCATAAAGATCATTCGCCTCAATAAATTAGTATTAAAATCTGTCATAGAATTCTTTTCAGCTTTCATGAGATATTCTGCTAACACAAAAACGAGGATTTTTGAAGTTTGAATCCTTATATCTATTATAGCGGCCAGAAAGGCCACTAACTTGCTAAATAAGTTTCCGGAGCCATAATGTCAGTATGGGTGTGGGATTGGGTAAAAAGCATTATATCTAAGTAAAGGTCTTATTTATAATAGATATTTTCTCACATGAGCTACGAGTAAATCCTCCTCTCTCATGATAGGTTACCATTACATAATACATTTTATTGACAATCTAAAAGGAGCAGTAAAATGGGTGTGTTAAGTTTAAGAGTAAATTTCCTAATCATAATTCAGGATAGTTTTATTGGAACTCGTGCCATCACACATCGGTTGTTACGATAGAAATGTTACAACTAAACAAGGCAAGTTCATGGTCTGGTGCAGACCTGATTTTTCCGAGGGAGAAAAAAAAAAAAAAAAAAAAAACGTGTTGAAAATTCGTCCCCACATCTCACCACCGATACTTATCTTTTGTCTAATTCCTTTGGTGTTTACTTTGAGCGCACCTTTAGATTATCACATTGTATTGTTAATTAGGAAGCACAGTGTGTACTAATATAGTCATGAATATAATAACCTTTATAAAAATATTCGAATTGATAATGTTTTAAAAGACAAATTAATTTAGAATTGGTGTTGGAGAGAGGCAAATAGATCGGCAGAGACGGAATGAGAAATACTGATAAACCAGATGAATAAATACTGCATTCCAAGAAACATTTAGAGACCAAGTTATAATCACGTTTGCCAAAGTTTACATATTTTACAACACATTAAACTAAACTTCGTGAAAATATTATGAAAGAGAATCGAGAAGAGGAGAGACTTGGGTAAACAAAGAGGAGAGAAATGGAAAATGGGAACGATAGGTTGACATTAGGGAGCGGAGAGGAACAAGGGGAAAGAAGCCGGTAGAGAAGCGCATTCCTCCCCAGGAGAAAACCGAAATAACATCTATTTCTATACAGACCACACCAGCTTCCGTCCCCGCCCTTTACCTCCTTGCATCTCTCTCTCTCTCGCTCTCTCTCTCTCATTGGTTTCCCATCTCCATAACAATTCTCTCTCTCTCATTGGTTTCCCATCTCCATAACTATTCTCTCTCTCTCTCTCTCTCTCTCTCTCTCTCTCTCTCACACTTTTTCTCTCCCTCTCTTCATTGGTTTCCCATTTCCATAACTATTCTCTCTCTCTCTCTCTCTCTCTCTCTCTCTCACACTTTTTCTCTCCCTCTCTCATTGGTTTCCCCATTTCCATAACTATTCTCTCTCTCTCTCTCTCTCTCTCTCTCTCATTGGTTTCCCATTTCCATAACTATTCTCTCTCTCTCTCTCTCTCTCTCTCTCTCATTGGTTTCCCATCTCCATAACTATTCTCTCTCTCTCTCTCTCTCTCTCTCTCTCTCTCATTGGTTTCATATCTCCATAACTATTCTCTCTCTCTCTCTCTCCCTCTCCTCTCTCTCTCTCTCATTGGTTTCCCATCTCCATAACTATTCTCTCTCTCTCTCTCTCTCTCTCTCTCTCTCTCTCTCATTGGTTTCCCATCTCCATAACTATTCTCTCTTTCTCTCTCTCTCTCGCTCTCTCTCATTGGTTTCCCATCTCCATAACTATTCTCTCTCTCTCTCTCTCTCTCTCTCTCTCTCATTGGTTTCCCATCTCCATAACTATTCTCTCTCTCTCTCTCTCTCTCTCTCTCTCATTGGTTTCCCATCTCCATAACTGTTCTCTCTCTCTCTCTCTCTCTCTCTCTCTCTCGTTGGTTTCCCATCTCCATAACTATTCTCTCTCTCTCTCTCTCTCTCCCTCTCTCTCTCTCTCTCTCTCTCTCTCTCTCATTGGTTTCCCATCTCCATAACTATTCTCTCTCTCTCTCTCTCTCTCTCACTCTCTCTCTCTCATTGGTTTCCCATCTCCATAACTATTCTCTCTCTCTCTCTCTCTCTCTCTCTCTCTCTCTCATTGGTTTCCCATCTCCATAACTGTTCTCTCTCTCCCTCCCTCTCTCTCTCTCTCTCTCTCTCTCTCTCTGCCATACTCACACTATAGCAGTAACATAGCCCCTATGTAGTTGGTCACCTGATCTGTAGAATTATGCAATAGTGTTTCGCGTTAGTATTTGGACAGGTAGCCACAAAGGAAGCCTAGAAGTCTTCGACATATGAGCCGAAACAACAAGGTATATAGAATAGAAGAAAGCACCTTTTTTCTCTCTCTCTCTCTATCTATCTATCGATCTATCTATCTGTATATAAACATATAAATATATATATATATATATATATATATGTGTGTGTGTGTGTGTGTGTGTGTGTGTATGTTTGGTGTGTGTTTGTTTTTGTGTGTACTGCATGTGTGTATAAATATTGTTATATATGTATATACACAAACTGTATATATATATATATATATATATATATTTAAAGACTCTGTGATATTGTAACCGTGGGATACATTATCCAAATTATTCCTGAAATCCTTCCCCAGAAGACGATAAGTGACAGCCGTCAGGAGTGGAAGGGCGTAAGACCCGTATGGAATTTCCATCTGATTAAAACCTGGCACACAGCGGAAGGTATCGCTGTCGACACTTGAGGAACCAACACCTGGGGAGAGGGTGGAGGTTTTTGTTGGGGGGTGGGGGGTGGGGAAGGAAGAAGAGCGCTGGATATAGGAGAAAGAAAGGCAAAGTGTTGGTTTGCTATTATTGCTTTGTTTGTTGTGAAACGATAGGAGGAATAGTAAAACCCCTTTGCCAAATTATAAACCATTCCTGATGCTATGAGCATCAGGCAACCAACCCCTCATGTGGGGATAACGGTGGGAAAGAAGTAGGAATATAGCTCGTGCCCCTTTGAAAGATACATTATATTGATCGTTCGTTCGTTTTAGATTGCCTTTCCGTATGTAATTTTTTATTGATAAGCAGTAGGTTACTGAGGAGTAATGGTGGGATGCGAGCAGTCTGAAATGAATGTGAATCATTATTTTCCTGGCTGTAAAATCTCCCTTTACTGACTCTTAATGATGAAACAGTATTGGCAGTAAAGAAATATTATCGATTCCACTCATTATTGGTTACCATTAAGCCAGATTATTCAGGAATAACAATTCCAAATAATATCCCCATGTTTCTTCAAAAACATCATTTGAAACAGAGTTTTATAAGACTTCATGCATGCATTCAAAAAAAAAAAGAAAAAAAAAAAAGGTCTGTATTATTCAAAGAGCTTTGTAAGAAAATTTAAATCAATAATGACACAACCGAAAACGACTGGAATGCGCGCAAACACTTCTAAGTTTTATTGACATGCAAAAGTTACACCTACCTTAATCATCTCACTAGAGCATCTGTTCGTGCGTTGCCAAAGCCGTGATTATGTCATCCAACAGCGTTGAAGACTGATAAAAAGACTCAAATAAGTCCTACAAACGCATCGTGGAAAATGTGTGAAGATGCTTGGCTAACTCTACCAACCGCAAAACTCCGACATCCGTCTCTCCCAAGTGTATGATAAACCTGTCAGAATTACTGATTAGAAGTTAGTTTCCTACAGACTCCTACTTCTTTCCCCCAAGCCATCTCCTGCTTCATTGCCACCCCTCAGTCCCACCATTCCGCTCACCCCAAAAGCTACCACTTACAATCTCCATGTTCCGTCACATTCAAGAATCCCAAGGAAAAAATGAATCTTTGTTTTATGTCGAGTGGCGTTCTCAATGGTGTGTTTCCTCCAGTCTCAGCCAGCAACTCGCCTACAATTGTGGTCTCTCGAATGTTCGTTGGGAAGGGACGAAATTTTTCAGTCTTTTCAGTTCACATTTCCCATTGCACTTAAATTAAGGGGATTTTAGCTGATATTTACAATCATATATTCAAACTGTCGCAGTCATTATCGTTAATGATAATGATGATTAAAAATAGTAAAGGGGCAAAGGTAAAAAATAACAGATATCACTATCAGACAAATTAATAGATAAGATTTGAAGAACGATATAATGCTTCGAGACTATTACATCACACAACTGATATCTTAGGCTGTACTCTTCTCTGTTTCATCATTTATGCATAATGAATGAATGATTTAAAGTTATGCATAAATGATGAAACAGAGAAGTGCATAAAAAGTATAAGCGATTCAATATAAAGAACACAACACGAGACCTCGGTAGGCCTACTCTTTAAAAGAAATAAAAGATCATTATTTTCAAGAGGAGTCTTTTCCTGAAATCCCTAAAATACCATGGATACAGATTAAAAAAGTATAAACATTAGTTATCTTAAAATCTCCAGCACATCGAGTAAAGTGGTTATATCAAGAATTTATAAAGGTCATAGTCAGAGTATTGACTTGGTATTTAATTTCCCATCGGTTGAGAGGGCACAGAACTAAACGAGATAAAGAAATAAATAAACCATTCCCTTTCATAATTCTTACACTCTGCGGTTTCCTTGGCCAACATGACTCATGCGGGTAATTTAAAACCACCGGGAGGCCTCCACAGTAGGTATGGTTGTATGGCTACAGTAGGGGAAAATTAACCACGTAGAAAACATTCTGCGTATTTTTTCTTTGTTTACCTTATGATTTTAACCACTCGAGTCCTTTTATAGGTTTAAGAGGCAGCGTGAATGTGGTGGGGTGTGAACAAAAAGGGAGAGAGCGATCGTAACGTGGGGTTGTATCTTTTCATGTTGCTGAACATTGTGGTGTAATGCTGAAATGACACAAGTATCATTTTACATCCACCCCTCTGATCTTTTATGTATTAACTTATTTCCATCTTTCTTCAATCTTCAGTTAACATTGGACAAAACAAGTCACTCTAATAGCAAGCTAGAAAAAAGGACATATTGAATATATCATATTGAAAAATATGAAAACATTTCTATCACTTCCAGAGTAATAGAGTGAACGTGAGGATCCAGAAACAGGACGGAGAAGTGGCCGGAAGGAAGGAAATAGAGAAAGAAAAGAAAAAAAGAAAAAAGCCTTTTGGACGCTCGCTCAAGAAGTCCTGCAAATTACTTTCTTCCTGTTTGCCAGAGGAAGAACTTAGGTGTGCGATATGGACCTGGCATATCTGCCTTAGGGCTAAACGTCCTCTCGGAAGGAGGGAGAGAAGTTTATTTTCTACCAGGCACGTGACGTCCACACCCTGCGGCTAATCTAAATTTCCACCTGAGAACGGATACAGATATTGAAAGAGGACAAAGGGGTGAAGATGAGAGAAATATGGGAGGGGAGAAAGAACAAGAACTAAGGAACAAGAGATAATTATATAAAAACACAAAGCAACGATGAAATTTTTAAACATTGAAGAGAAAAAAAGAGTCATTATGGTGAAAAATACTGTACGTAAAAACTCCAAACTGGCTTGTATTTCGGCGTAATGAGAGAGAGAGAGAGAGAGAGAGAGAGAGAGAGAGAGAGCAATGAAGTATAGAAAAGCCCACCTCTAGCTGAGCGTCAGGAAGAGTGAATGGTTCGAGGGGAAAAGTGATTATGAATAGAACTGTTAAGGATGAGGAGAAGGGGACTCGAAATAGAAAAAGGGGGAGCGCAGAGAGGAAAGGAACCAGACAGCGAAGGGGAAGGATAAATGAGCGATAAGGAGAAAGGGGACCAAAGAAGAATTCATGCAGCCAAAGGGAGGGAATCCAGTGAAGTCTGTGAGAACATACAAAGCGAATAGGATACACAGATGATGCACAGATCTAAGCGAGCAGAGAACTGAAATCAAACACATTATCCTCATCACTGCACTAGAATTAGATTACGGGAATATTGATGGTAAATAAATGAATGAAAAGAAGCTACGTAATTTGTGATATAATCTCATCATGATTATGCCGTGGACATCGTTCATTTCACAGTTACAATAACAATGAACATGATTTACTCTAAATAATCACATTCATCATCATCTTATTTTTCCTTTATTATTATTGCTATTGTTGATAGAGGCAATAATAGAAGTAGTAGT
Source organism: Palaemon carinicauda (assembly GCF_036898095.1). NCBI lineage: Eukaryota > Metazoa > Arthropoda > Malacostraca > Decapoda > Palaemonidae > Palaemon > Palaemon carinicauda. The sequence goes on from NC_090732.1 coordinate 112,959,967, forward strand.
TTTTGTAGCATCGAATGCACATTTAATACAAGCATGTAGCGATGAATATTAAAAAGACTAAATTGCACAAAGCAAGACCATATTTAAGAAATGACTGTTCGATGCTGAAATCATTGAATAAATAACCAAATTTATAAAAAAAAAACTTTTTTAGTTAACAACTCTCGTACAGTACATTAGTTCATAGGTAAGGTAACTGAAGTAATAAGAGAAATTACTCTGAACCCACTTTCCGTCTACGCCTGATAACTGATGACCATTTATATTATATCCTATCATTCGGTAAGTAATTATTAATCATTATGTCAATAAATCAGGATCTGCCTGAATACGTTAGAACGCATAACATCTTATATTGTTAACAGAAAATTTCTGTCAAATTTTCTGTCTTCTGATGATAGCAAAAAGTAAACCTTTCAGTGTCATTGATACATTCTACGTTGATAATAACAAATTTGTGATAAACAGGTCCATAATGATCAAATATATATATACAGGAAATTGTCATTAAATATGAGGAAATTTCTAGGAACTTTACCAAAGGTTTTCTTCAGTATAAAGAAAAGAATTTCATGCCAATTAGCTTTAAGACGTCAATGTCTACCGAAGCGTTCTTGGGGTTACCTAATGGGACGTGCTTAATGGGTTGTTTATAAAGGCGAGTCCAAAGTGCACACCGGACTATGTGAACACTTCAACAAGGATGTTGTTTACCAGATCTTGAAGAAACGGGAGCACTGGTTCGAGTGTTTTGGTTCCACCGGAGGGACCATTGCTATATTTTATCAGGTTTTGTTCAATTCGTCAGCAATTTAGAGTAATAGAGCATATTAGATCTTTATTTTGAGATGAAACTGTTTTAAACATTGCAAGAATGCTCAGACATCTAAAATCCTGCTTTTTGGCAGAATTGTATTCGTTTAATTTTTCTCCAACATTTTTTCCATGTTCACTCTTACCAGAATGTGCATTGTCAGTGTTGTAAATAAGTCTCAATATAGGAAATTTCTGTTTTATTGTACTTCAATGTGATACATAATTAATTTTTCCTGAGCTCGACTACGAAACTGAAAATTTAACGAAATATTGCTATTATGCCTTAAGAAACGTTTTAAAGTATTTCAGGAATCAACAGCAGTTGATAAAAGAAAAAATTCTAAAAAGAATATACAGCACATTTAACTGTGTTTCCTATATCCTGATGATATCTTA
>NC_090732.1:112976178-112978678 GCF_036898095.1 Palaemon carinicauda
CATTTAAGTACAATAATTAATGAAGAGAGTGACACAATGTAATCTGATTATAAAACGAGATATCAATTCCTGGGTAACGGGTTTAACTTTGTAGTCCAGAGACAATATAATTTCCGGTATTATAATTTGACCGATTACAAAATCACATAAGTTTAGTTCCTGTGTTGATTGTCTGCTGAACCCGATATTTCCTTAGTTCACGACTTCAGAATAAGCTTTATACTAAATTTACCCGATAATAAAGAAGGTGAATAAGACTAGATTCAGATGACATGAATTTGAACCACTGGTATTTATAATTTCAACTCTCAGTTTACTGTTCTCGGATGCCGATGACGTATTGACCTTATCAACACCTTTCAAGACAATATTTGTTGCAAATTGTTACTAATCGTTAATTTTCATATACTAACTTGTAGAGGTGGTATCGGTAACCTAGCATCTGCTGGTGGCATGCTGTATTATGCAATACTTGGTTGGGATAACCAACGGAATACGTATGCTTAATCCCAAACTAACCTTCGCTAACAAACCTTAACCTAACTCAACCGAGTTTGAAAGTGCCTCTTCCAGCGACCCCGCAACTTGTAAAACAGTCACATCATTTCAGTTATATCAACTAATACCAATGGACTTTATATGATTTTTTAAAATACTGAGGGAGGATACACAACTCGTGCTGGATAAGCCGCGTGCTTTTGAAACCCGGAACATTAACAGCGATCTGTGGCAGACAATTTTTGTTTAACTTTTTCGTAAAATAATTCGAATTTAAAAAGAAAATTTACCGAATTTCGCTAAAATAGTATTAACATTTACTGTGCTGCAGCTGTAAAAAAAAACCTTCGTACATAAGAGCTTTCATTATGAGTTTTATTTGAAAAGATAAGTAAAGTTTGAGGCACAGACAGACAGATTGGTATAGGAAAGAACCAACAAACTAGAGAGAGAGAGAGAGAGAGAGAGAGAGAGAGAGAGAGAGAGAGAGATAATGGTCTGAACTGTCCTTGAAGAAACCCATCTTCCAAATCTTCCATGACAAATACTGCCATATTTAGGATCGCGGAGACAGGAGGCAAGGCAGAATAGAAATAAAAAGTGAGTAGAAGTAGATAGATGGATTTTAAGGGACAGTTCCTCCACTTGAGCGAGGACGTGACATTTAGTTCCACAGTTCTCCTGGGGAGGGGGAGAGGAAAGGAGAAAGGGGAGGAAGTAGAGAAAATGTCTCATGTTTCATTTACCTGTCATCAATTGTCAACATTGGTCACACCTGTCTATTGGTTCTGATCTCTAGGGGTCCTTCGTAAAAGGATACCTTACCAACGATGGCCTTTCTTTATTTTTCATCTACATTTGGGAGGTATTTTCTCGACTATTTACAAAAGAAGTAACGTATAACCGCACAGGCAGCAATTAAAAATTCAAACTAGATGTTTCTAGAATTTAAGGTAGTCTACTAGGACAAAAGGTTTATATTATTTACCTATAAATGTATGGATAAATTTTAAAGCATTTTAAGAAGCAATCACTATTGGAATGTATTTCGAGGGAATTTAAAAAAATTCCCCCTTAATAATATATTTGAATACTACGAATCCGAAATAAAGTCCATTTCTAACCTACTTACAAATTCCACTCCACATTAACCCAATAGAGGCGCGAAGGGTAAATGCATACTCCGAAAAGGTTCTTCCTCATTCCATATTAGCTTTCACCTCCATTTTCTTATCCTTTCCGGATTCTCTCGCCTTTCATACTCCTACGGAAAGCTTGAAGTGATGGATGTTGTAATAATGACAAGCTAAAGGTATCCTGGGACGACGACAAGAGATCCTGAATGTGTGATTGTGTTAGTGTGTCGGCCTACTCCGAACGAATGTGCCCTACCATAAGCCTATTTCGAAGGGGGTAATTTGAATATTTATCCACCTACGTAGCTGTTTTGAGCTGCTAAATGGTGCTTGCTTGCTTTCTTTCTCTATCTGGATGATTCTCTCTCTCTCTCTCTCTCTCTCTCTCTCTCCTCTCTCTCTCTCTCTCTCTCTCTCTCTCTCTGCATTTGTCAATACACCAATTTCAGAAGAAAGTGCATATTTGGGCTCCCTCCCTTTTTATCACCATCGCACAAACATGGTCAATGTATGTCATAGAAAACTCCCTAGCCTGAGCTCTCTCTCTCTCTCTCTCTCTCTCTCTCTCTCTCTCTCTCTCTCTCTCTCTCTCTCTCTCTCTCGTCAACATTCTGCATTTTTCTACATTTGCTAATGTATTTTATAAATGCGGTTAGTTTAATCAGTCTTGCTTATTTTCTATCAATGTCTTTCACAATGATTTTCGATGTATCTTAGGGTGTAATATCTCTCCAAACATTGTTAATGTATTTCAGGTAAAGCTGTAGTTTCGATGGGGAACATATTTCGAGGTTGAAAGTATGGCATATTCATAATTCGAGTTTTACTGATGATTTTGACATTCGTTTGTTTCCTAAATCAATAGT
>NC_090732.1:112983678-112993678 GCF_036898095.1 Palaemon carinicauda
TTTGAATAACTAACTAAACATAAGGAGACCTACCATAATGAAGGTAAACGTAAGTGCGTGACTTTAAAAAGATAAACATAATTTTACGTTATACTAAGATGAACATTAAGAAACTTCACTTTCAAAAGCTAAGTATTAATACGCGAATTTGAAAAGACAGAAATTACGTTACGTAGCTTTAAACAGTTAAGCAGAGAGTTATGTGACTTTAAAAAAGTTAAATATTAAGACAGGGGAATTCAATAGGCTACAAAATATAAAACATGACTATACTCAAATTGTTTTAATGAGGCGCATTTGCACAGATTAGCATTGGCACCCTTTTAGCTTGGAAAAGTTTCCTGCTATCTGATTGATTAGAATTATCTTGTCTAACCAATCAGCGATCAGGAAACTTTTCCGAGCGAAATGACACCCCTGCAAGTCGGTGCAAATCTGCTTCACTAAAAAGAATTGACTATAGGAAGCCAAGCACCAAGCTAAGTAACTTTATAAAACTAAAAATTAAAATACGTAATTTTTTTCAAAAGCTTCACGATAATAGCCGAGATATGAGAGGAAATATTATTTCTCCAAAGCCTTCAAGTCACGGGAACATTGCACTCGGTAACAACAGTTAAGTAAATGGTCACAGAATCATTCCTTCCATGAATGAAAAGATAAATAGCAATTTGAGATGTCATGGCTGATTCGCTCCACCGGAAGAGAGGGCGATGAGACATAATAAACGATGCTGTAGAAGGACAGTTCTGCCTAAGCAAGATGGCAGACAGCAAATACCAACACTTAAAAATATGACAGCGTATACCTCGCAAAGTGACACCGACATGCAGCTGAATGATACGTTGGGAGGTTTTTCTTTTACATATATTTCGGCCGTAGATTTTCATTTTTTTTTTCTTTTGAAATAAAGATGATACAGTTTCAAGGATTCATTTTTAAATCAAATCCAAGATATAAGAGTTGATTTTATTTTATTTTTTTTTTTTTTATTTTTTTTTATTTTTGTGGTGAAGTTAGAGGTGTCGAATCTCAGAGAATTCCTTAAAATGGAATGTTATTTTGAGATCAATATTTCTTCTTTTTTATTTTAAGTAAATCAGGGAGCGAAGTACAAAGAAATTAAGTAATTTTTATCTTTCTAATTTATCACATTTGAAGTTGTACCAAACCAAAGTATTGTGAATATTGTGGCAAGAGTGCTATAGTATTTCAGCAATCAGGTTTTCAAGTATTAGTAGTAAAAATGAAAAAGAACACGAGAATCTAGAATAGCGATGTTATGATGAATAGTTTGTATATAGCAGCATAAATTGATTTTATAGTTTTTCCTACTAATAAAAAAAAATGCGGTAAATGAGGCTTCGTTCTGGCGAAAGGTGTTAAAAATAATTTGAAACAATAGTACTGTTGTATAATGTAAATATTTCTTACAATGTCACTATTTTTAGTAAAACAAGAATTAATTTTCATGATTAGTCTCCATTAGTGTTACATAATATGAACAGATTTATCAGAAGCTAATAGATAACACTTGAGGTAGTGGTATAAATTCCAAATGGACAATGTTTATATGCGATTAATCTCACTGTCCTCTCCCTCTGAAGAATCTAAACCAAGTTCAGAATTGCAAATTCCTAAACAGCTGTTAACTTAAATACAATAGATGTCTCTAAAGTCATCGTGAGATAAAGACCTAGAATTCAAATTCAATTCAATCTAATCAGTTTCAAAGAGAGAGAGAGAGAGAGAGAGAGAGAGAGAGAGAGAGAGGGGGGGGGGGTGACTGTGGTGGGTAGGGGTTTACCTATTGAGAATGGTCTATTGACTCTGGCTGAACTGTTGAAACCATCCGAAATATATCCGGTTCTCTCAAGAAGTTTTCTCTTTGTTACAGTTTCCGTTTGAACTCTGCCATCTCTGGTCAACTTGAAATATTACCTTTTTGCTAAGAGATGAACATAAAACAACAAAGGTTTTGCATGACATCCTCCTTCCGAGAGAGAGAGAGAAAGAGGGAGGGAGAGAGAGAGAGAGAGAGAGAGAGAGAGAGAGAGAGTGTGTCTGTGAGTTCAACTTATCGTCATTTTATCTTGTCTAATTTCTTGTTCATCTCTCCACCCATTTCTATGCCCAAAAAAAATTTATATCATTTCAAAATATGAGCTAAGCGCTGAAGCTTCATATTCATCATATAAAGAACAAAGATAGATAGTAAATGACAGTCGGAAGTCGCATATAAAACTAATGAATAAGATGTAAACGCTGTGAAATAAACAGTATATTACGTGCAAACTAGCTCAAAAAATGGTAAGTTGGCGTTTTATGAAGGGCTAATAAGCACATCCAAAATCCAAAAGTCATTTATCGGCACATAAATAATAGGTCTAAAGACAATAAATTACTTAATATATATATATATATATATATATATATAATTAGATGAGTTATCCTTAAATTCTTGAAGAAAAAAATATTTTTTTTAATATATTGTTAGGGACTTGACTTCTTGTAGTCCTGTATCAGAGGTTTTCTTCACACGATGAGAGAGAGAGAGAGAGAGAGAGAGAGAGAGGGGGGGGGGGCTAAAACGTGACCTTGACCACTAAAATCAGAACCAGCATTGCAGACCCTCTTTACCACCCATCATCCACCTCTTTCTCCGGTTTATAGCGGAAGCCGTTTCCAAGTAATGCTCACCTCTTCTGACACTCCTTCCTAGACATTAAAAGAACAAAAGACGGCCCATCACCTTATTTCAAGTTCACCGGCGAAAATAAGAAAAAAAAAAAAAGAAATTGCGACTCCAATAAGCTACCGGGCCTTTGTGAAGCTTCCGGTGTCGTTGGGAGTAATTAGTGAAGTACAAAGGAGAGTACCCCAGTAAGAACACTACTTGCTAAGCAAGAGGAAGTCTTTGATAATGGCTGAATCTCTCTCTCTCTCTCTCTCTCTCTCTCTCATACAAACAAAACTTGCCAAATGAGCAATGATAATTTACTCAACATATCGCTTATTTCCCAGCACAAAGCTCACTCACACACACAACACACACATAGACACAAACACCCACGCACACGCCGCGCGCGCACCCACACACACACACACACACACACATATATATATATATATATATGTGTGTGTACACACACACCACACACATATATATATATATATATATAAATATATATTCATCTATATATATATATATATATACATATATATATGTATATACATCTATATATACAGAATATATAAGATACATATATAGTTTATATATATGTATGCGTATGTATATATATATATATACATATATATACATACTGTATATATATATATATATATGTGTGTGTGTTGTGTGTGTATATATACACATATATACAGTTTATATAGGATACATATATAGTTATATATATATATATATATATTTAAACTGTATATCTATGTATGTATATATATATAATATATATATCTATGTATGTATATATATATATATATATATATACATAGATATACAGTATATATGTGTATATATATATGTGTGTGTGTGTGGTGTGTGTGTGTGTGATTTCTCGTATAAAACTGCAACGTGCCATTATGAAACACGCCAACGGAAAATAGCAGACACCCTTATTATGGGTCTGGGAAACATAAAGAGAAAATTCTAAATTGGTATGAGGCGGGAACCTATTTAGCGGAATAAGTTCAGGAACTGAAGGGAATTTCATTCATATAAACAATGAAGAACAGAGTTTATTAAATAGGAGGCCGAACCTAAAAAAAAAATCTGTATTTCAGTGCAAAGCGACAAGTGAACATTCCAATTCATTATGTTTTAAGTAATTAAGCATTTATTTCTAAAGCCGTGATCATGATTTCTTCATGAAATATTTTTTATAAAAGGGCAACCCATAATAATGGTAATATCGTCCATTTACATCACCCTATAGCTTACAGTAAGTATATTTGAATATCAGAGGCAAGGGACAGGACAATGTCTTGGAGACAGGCCATTTACACATATGATCAGTGCCTAAGCCCCTCTCTATCAATCTAAAACCAAGGAGGGCCAGGTAATGACTGCTGATGACTCAGCAAGTAGACCTATATGCTTCCCCAAACCGGGCATCCCTAGCTCAGAAGGATGGAGAGGTTGAAGACACTACAAGAAAGTATCTAGCTTGGGCGGGTCTCGAACCCCCGCCCAACAGGTCTCTAAGTTTGGACATTTCTTATAAGCTACCACAAATTAGAATAAATGTAAACATAAATGTGAAGAGCCACAATAATTAATGGAGGCTTCAAAAGTAGGTGAAACAAGGGTTTTCTCCAAATGTTTAGATGACTCATTCTTCCAAAGAAAAATCAACATAAAATGATAAATATATCTAGGTGTTAGCAGCAAACTGTTCAAGTTCACAAAAGCTCAGTTCTTTTCGTATAGCGCTAAAAAAGGTAATACTCAAATTTTCCTACTCGATGAAACTCTGAAGTAACTCATCTGAAAGATGGATGGTTAACAAAATATACATCCACATGGAAATTCACAGATCCCTCTAACTATATCATAATCTTGTCCATATACACATCAATGCATATAAAGTAAGGCGTTCAAATATGAGTTATCTTTTCGTAAACTCACACTATATGATTATCAGAATCTTAATACAATCACATATTTACTCACGACCAAACACTCACACGTACATCAATGTTTACAATATGACATCACTATCCTAATGTATACAGACACATGCATTTGCATTAACACAGAAATGAAAGTAAACTAAGACCCAAAGAATGTACTTGATGACTTCCTAAAACTCTCCTCTATGTAGTAAAGGTAAGGTACATATGTATACACACCGTAATGAATAAAATCTAAGATACGCAGAAATTATAAACTTTGCCAAGTATCCCCCTTAACACAACTGAAGATACATTGGTGATTGAATTTTGTTACACACCCCAAGTACGTAGCATGAAATACCCAGAGACGACCGAGACACAGTATGCCTACCATAAAAAATATTATCATCATAAAACCTCCATCCATTCCCCATTACCTCGCCATTCTGTGATACCCTGGAGGCAAACTCCACTAAAGAAAAAAATTCTAATTCATTTAAGCTCTTCGTGATCAATTTCCGCCATTATTATCTCCTTTTTCTTCTTTACCATTTTTTTCTCTTTCCTGACTGACCGCCGAAACCCTTCTCATTATCACATTAGCCACATCTATTTATCCACGCTTTGATTTATTTCAGTTACTCGTATGGACGGTAATTACCTTTTGTTTACCTTCCATACTTGAGGGGGGATAATGATGCTTTTTCGTCGGAGCCAAGTCTCGGGTAATAAGTTTATCTTTCAGACACACCTGTCATTAACAACAGATGAACGATAGGCGTTAGGCGCTCTCCCTCCTCGTCTTATCTTATTTGCTAATACTAGTGCTGCTTCTAAAAATACTCATAATTTTTCCATTACCACCACTATAACTACTACTATTTGTTTTGCGATGAAACAGAATTGATATAGATTATTCTTTTTTTCACTTGCTTCCCTTTTCTCTCACTGTCGTCGTCGTCTTACTACTACTACTACTACTACTACTACCACTACTACTATAAATAATAATAATAATAATAATAATAATAATAATAATAATAATAATAATAATAATAATAATAACAATAATAATAATAATAATAATAATAATTATTATTATTATTATATAGATGATCGATTCTAGATTTTTCTATTTTCTTCTTTACTGCCGCTGCATATGCTACAGTATTACTATTGCAAATAAAGCGGGAAATATTAAAAGCATGATATATTAACATCGAAATATAAAGATTCAGTGATATTTGCATTACTATCTCTTCTAATTTTCTTGACTACTAGGCGTAATAGTGCTAATATCAACATTACTACTATACTATACATACGACTTATTTCCAAGCAAATTAATAAAATTTTCATTATTTTCTTATCCTCACTTCTACCAGGCAGTTTGTTACCCTATAAACTAGCCATTCATTTTTGTTCTGGATTGTCAAAATGCAACTTGCCGATTGTCTTCGTTGTCACTTATTAACATTCTATTCATTCTGATGTTGACCAACCTCCTGTACCACTAACTGGGTAGCGGTTAATTCTATTGTAAAGGGATTTTTATGTTTACGTGAGAGAATTCCGTTTTTCAAAATTTTCCTTCATCATATATTTATAGTACAATAAAGTTTCGATCGGTTTGTATTACCTAGGTAGGATTATTGATAAAAAAGGAAATTTGTTATAAACACGCACGCCCATATATATATATATATATACGCATATATACATATACATATATATATATACATATATATATATATATATTATATATATATATATATATATATAGGGATTATTGATAAAAAAGGAAATTTGTTATAAACACACACGCATATATATATATATATATGTATATAATGTATATACACACACACACACACATATATATATATATATATATGTAGATATATATATATACATATATATATATATATATATACGCATATATACATATACATATATATATATATATACATATATATATATATATATATGTATATATATATATATTATATATATAGTATATATATAGGGAATTTTCTTTTTTATTTATAATCCTACTTAGGTAATTAAAAGGAATCGAAATTTTACTATACCCTAAATATGAAGAAGAAGAAGAAGAAGAAGAGAGAGAGAGAGAGAGAGAGAGAGAGAGAGATGGTGGGTATTTGTAAGATAAATAGATTATACATATGCGACTTATATATATTTATATATATATATATATATATATACATATATATATATATATATATACATATATATGTATATATATATATATATATATATAAATATATATATATATATATATATATATGTAAACACGAGGATCAATCTGCCAGCATCATTCCGTTTTCTACCCTTGCCCTCCTATGACCTACCATAATAAACTAATTACCAGGTGTAATTCCTTGCTTAGTTTAATCCGAGCACCGAAACTTAAGGAAAGGATCCAAAATACATTTGTAACTGTAGGATTTATCCAAAGAGCTTTGCTTCTATACTTATAGCCACAGAATTTTATGAATGTGATCATGCGCTTCACTTATCGGGTAAAAATATTTCTTTTTCATGGAATAATATGTGATTCCAAAATCAAGCAAAAATTTGGAAATTCAAAGTTGGCCAGTTGGGAATAAAAAACAAAATCAAAACGACTGACCTATTTAGCGTCATCACTTTTCATGATAATTATTATTTTTCATAGCGGGTTCACATTTTCATTGATGAAGCTAAAAATGCGTTTTACCACCTCGGCAAATATCCAGAGAATATAGCGCTCATGAGAGAGAGGAAAGATAAAGATAAAAACAGTAAGATGAAAAAAAAGAAAAATCCTTAGAAAATGGAACCTCAAATGCATCGTCGACAGGAGATTCGGCGTTATGCACTGCAGCTTCTTTTGAGGTCAAAGTCCGAAGCATTCATTGTAAAGAGAGAGAGAGAGAGAGAGAGAGAGAGAGAGAGAGAGAGAGAGAGAGATTTCTTTGGGGGTAATATTTCATTAGGAGAGCGCACTTTTATCTCTGCACATGTATCTTGAAAACTATTAGATTTCTTTTTTATATATATATTTAAAACATCTTTGAGAATATCCATGTTTATGTAAATACAGAATCCTGTAAATATAAAAACATCGTACAAATCTCTCTCTCTCTCTCTCTCTCTCTCTCTCTCTCTCTCTCTTTTAAGAACTTCCATCAATGCTAATTCTACCATTCACGACCACGGCTTCACCAACAAACTGTTTGTAACTCCCTAAAGGGATTCGTGTCTTTAATAACGTGTCTCAAAGATTCCATTAATTAATAAACTTCCATCCTTATTACTTTCGAAATTAATGAACAAAGGAATGGATGAGTGATTAGACATTATCTGACGTTACAGCTTTCTGATAAATGTACGCATCACCATTTTGTTCACGTCTGAATGATGACGGGGATTAATAGCCATAGCCCAGATTTTTTTTTTTTTTTTCTTTTTTTTCAGAATGAATGTGCATAATCAGTGCGACGTTACTAGCTTTTACAAATTAATTACTTGGACTGAGTAACATCTTTATCGTTTCTAATTTTGATTATTTCATTGCTGTTGTTTAACTCAGTACTATAACTCAGCAAGGATGACATCGCAGTGTTAAAAGACAGATAAAACAATATTTCCAAATACCATGTTTTTGTTTTCCCTAAGTTGATTTTATAAAATACGCGTTAATAACTGATTTCAAGGGTCATTGTGTAAAAGTCAGAAATAAAATACTAAACCCGAATTAGTGTGCAATTTAGCAGTAATTCGTCACTATTTCTGTTTTACAGCGTGACCAAACAGGACCCAACATAGGATATGCTGAGTTACCACTCCTGGGAATGTTATGCCCTGTGTTCTACTAAAAAAAAAAAAAAAAAAAAAAAAAAAATCGTGAACCTGATCAGTATTCTTCTATGTGAACAGAGACCCACTGATGACATCTAGCTTTTCCAACGTAAGATTAGTGCCATATTTTTACGAAGCTGCCGATTACAATAGACTATTGTTTTTAGGTGTAGGATGCTGTGTGAGCGTGGACAGATACAGGGTGGGCTAACGATTGATAAACAGTAAGACTGCAACAGCGGGTAGAGAACCTTGCACATGTCAGACCAGAATTCATTTAGTTTAGAACATACTACTGTATTCTCGAAATGATATTACCAAAAGCCCATTATATATTCTTGAAAAAGACCAGCTCTCCCAGAATGACCGATGTACGTGCGAATTTGAAACAATATTAGATCATTAAGTAAATTATATAACAGAAATTTCGAAAGAATTGCAACTTCATTAAATTTGATATCAAGCAATACAACACCAGTTGAACATAACTATTCTTTACCTATATACTGTAAATATAGCGTTTGAAAATGCTAATGTGCACCAATGGCCACAAATACAATATTTACGAAGTTGAATGCTTAAAAATGCATGTAATTCTAAGGTTTAAATAAGGGGCAATATTAAATTTCCGACAATATAACATAAATAAAATCTTGTTATAGTTAGTAATAAGACTTAGTCTTTTGACCGTTTCGTCCTAATCTCTCTCTCTCTCTCTCTCTCTCTCTCTCTCTCTCTCTATATATATATATATATATATATGTATATATATATATATATATATATTTATATATATGTATATATATGTTATATAGATATATATACAGTATATATATATATATATATAATTCTCTCTCTCTCTCTCTCTCTCTCTCTCTCTACATATATATATATATATATGTGTGTGTGTATATATATATATATATATATTATATGTATATATAAATATATATATATATATATATATGCATATATATATAAACATATTTTTATGTATATATATATATATATATATATAAACATATTTTTATGTATATATATGTATATATTTCTCTCTCTCTCTCTCTCTCTCTCTCTCTCTCCATTCTTTCTGGTCAAACTACGTAAGAAATTAATCGCATTGCTCAAAAGCCCCGATGAATAGGAAATGTACGACCCTTGACTGGAAATTACAAATAATTTTTTGTTATTCAACTGAGTTTGCTTGACACTGATATTAGCGGAAAACCCTAACACGTTAGTCGAACTTATCACCGCTGATCGGCTTCAGGTAATCAAAATGTTTAATACAGTGCGATATACAACAGACATAAAACTAGTAAACTACAAGAGTATACATCGAAACCCCATAGATTAATGATGTCTGGTAAACCTAGTATGAAAAATAATTCTGTTGAAAGACAAATTATTTGTATCATGTAATACTACTGTATATATATATATATATATATGTATATGTGTGTGTGTGTGTGTATTTATATTTACATATTCACATATAAATATA
>NC_090732.1:112998678-113001178 GCF_036898095.1 Palaemon carinicauda
CTCATATTTTACATAATATTGCAATCAATTATTCCATCATCAAAATTTCCTATTGAATTACAGGAAAAGCTTTGAAGAATGGAATCATTGAAATTCTGACTAACAAAGCATTTCCAAACTGTTCGAAGTAAGTGAAAAGGAATAACAATATACAGGAATAAAAGGTTTCTTCTATAAAAAATATCTTGATAAGTATTTCCGTCATTTGCAAGAAAATGTTTGTAGGGGAAAATCCCCTATGGGAAACGTTCCTGCAAAGTTGGCGAGTTTAAAAAGAAGTTTATTAAATGAGCCACATACGGCTCTTAAAAAGCACCTTAAATGCAACTCTCTCCATCTGTATTTCTATGGCATTCTCCCCTCCTTTCTCTTTATCGTTTCAGTTCGCTCTTCCGTTCTCTCATTTTTCTTCTCGTTCCAATGCAGGGCTCTTTGCCTTTGCTTTCCCACAATCCATTTGTCAGAATCTTTTAATTATTCTTCTTTCGTCCGCGATGGGAACCCTACTTGTTAACAATAATAAATTCCATAAGAGTTTAAAGGTATTTGAAATGTCCCGTTGTTGTCCTTCTCTGTGTCCTCGCTTTATCTTCCTTCTCCTATTTATTCTTCTTCGGCCCTCTTGTTATTTTTAAGGCGCCTTCTCTTAACCTCTCTTCGCAACGCCTTTATTCCCATACTTCACCAGCCCCCTGATTAAAACCCTCTCTCTCTCTCTCTCTCTCTCTCTCTCTCTCTCTCTCTCTTACATAGATTCCGTCTGTTACATAATAATCAGTCTTTTATTTAAATCTCTCGTTTCTTTATCATATTTTTTTCTGCCTTTTATCCATTGCACAATTTTTTGTTCATCAACGGTTGATCTCTTTTCATGTTTCCCCCTCCACTTTTACTTCTCAGTCTCCTTCCTCTCACTCTATTCATATCCTTTCTTATTATCGTTTGGCTAACATCGCCTTTTTACTGTACACAAGACTTTTTATTCTCCTAATGTTGCAGTTTAATGGTCTTCGGATTTTTTGAATGCTTCTTGTTTTATCATCAGGGGAAGTGACCTACTATATATATATATATATATATATATGTGTGTATATATATATATATATATATATAAATAGATAGATAGATAGATAGATATATATATATATATATACAGTATATATATATTATATATATATACATATACATATTTGTACATATATACAGTGGATCCCCGGGGTACGGAGTCCCCAGCTTACGTTTTTTTCACGTTATGGTGTGGAATGCGATGTTTTTTCGTCCCCTTGTTACGGCATTTTTCCCCACCTTAGAGCATTGAATTCCAAAATTCAAACTTGGCGGTCGGTACGCGTACGACTGTGCTAGTCACTCGCCTCACACCACGCTCATACGTCACTGCATACGTCACAGAGAAGCTGGTATGCTATTGGTCGGGCATCACGGCGTCACTAAAATGCCGATACGCTATTCGCCGAAATCCCTCCAACAATGCCTGAGTGTGATGCTGCCTCTTTCTCTCTCTTTGTTAATCGCATGCTCAGTTCAGAATCTCGTGTGTGTTTCGTAAAGACTTGATCTCGTGTGAGTGCTTGCGATATCATATTTTTGTGCATTTTAGTACTTAATTCAAACTTTAATTCGTTACCCTTGTGTCCCAAGATTGATAGTGATGTTAATGGGAGAAGTAAGAAGAAGATTACCATGGAAACGAAGCTGGAGATAATAAATGAATACGAAGAAGGCATGCGCATCGTTACCCTCGCTGAGTACATATGGCCATAACCAGTCAACGATTGGTACAATCATCAAGAGCAAGGAAGCCATTAAAGCAAGTAAGTCTTCTAAAGGCATGACTGTCCTTGCCAGTGGAAGGACCTCAATCAATGACAAAATGGATAGACTCCTTCTACTATGGATTAAAGAGAAGGAAATCACTGGTGATACACTCACGCAATCGGTAATTACGCACAAGACAAGCGCCATCTTCGCCGATCTCGTCGAAGCCCAGAGAGACAGCGGAGACGAAGGAACATCGCAGCAAGCCCCCCAAGAGTTCAAGGCTTCTCATGGGTGGTTTGATCGCTTTAGGAAGAGGACTGGTATTCACTCAGTCGTCAGGCATGGAGAGGCGGCCAGTTCTGACAAGAAAGCAGCTGAAGAATTCCTCAAGAAGTTTGAGAAATTAATTTCCAGAGAAGGCTACATTCCTCAACAAGTGTTTAACTGTGATGAAACAGGCCTTTTCTGGAAGAAAATGCCCCGTTGTACATATATCATAGCAGAAAAAAAAGAAACTTCCTGGCCATAAACCGATGAAGGACAGACTTACCCTTGCATTTTGTGCAAATGCCAGTGCGGACTTAGAAATTAAGCCCTACTGGTGTATCACTCAGAGAATCCTCGTGCCTTCAAGGCACAAACCATCACGAAGGATAGGCTCTCAGTATTTTGGAGGTCTAATGCCAAGACCTGGGTCATGAGTACCATATTTATTGAGTGG
>NC_090732.1:113006178-113018678 GCF_036898095.1 Palaemon carinicauda
AAGAATAGATTGTTAAATAAACCGAGATCCTATAATTGGAGCATAATTTCTTTAACCATCAATAACATCCTATTTATTTATTCACTTTTTATTATTTTAGAATGGAGAATTGATTGAGTGAAAGATTTGATGGAACTTAAAATTCAGTGAGAAAACAAAAATTTTCGGAGACTTTACAATTGAACTGATATTACATATAAAAAAGAGGAAAAAGTAATAAAATATGTTAATAGAGAGAAGTCTGTTTCAGACTAAACCTTTCCAATAACGCTTGCTACCTTGACAAGTAAAACCAATCCCACAGACCTTAAAAGTACTACTATGAGATTCCGGGCCTCTGTAACACGGTTTTTTTGGACTTTGCTCCTTATCAAAGCATCGGGTGTAGCTGAAAGTTGACATAT
The DNA here is from genome assembly GCF_036898095.1 of Palaemon carinicauda. Lineage (NCBI taxonomy): Eukaryota > Metazoa > Arthropoda > Malacostraca > Decapoda > Palaemonidae > Palaemon > Palaemon carinicauda. The sequence goes on from NC_090732.1 coordinate 113,006,583, forward strand.
GTATATTTTACAACCACACACAAATTTTGTCAGCATTATCAATAACCTAAACCCGATGGTTTTAATTTTTATAGAGTAAAAATGATCCAGCCGACGCCATGGCCAGTGATACCGAGCCAAGAGTCGAAAACATTCATTACGTAAGCAATGTAAACACCTTTTGACAAAATTTTGCCCCGCCCATCCACCAGACACCCATTCACCTTCTTCCATCTGCTCTGAAACCCATACAGTCAAGAATGGCTAACAGGATTTGGAATTGCCCCCGTGGTTGCAAACCTGCATTTGTCTTACGACTTGCAACTTTATACAGTCATGAGAAAGCCCTTGGCCATATCTATTATAGCCTGAATAGGTAATTATTCAGTTTCTAGTTTTAAATCCAATGTTTATGGTCTGATTTGTATTTAGCGTAACATGATTATAATACTTGTAATGTCATTCAGGCTTTTGAATATTTCCATTAACTATTCACTATGCCACCAAGAGAGAGAGAGAGAGAGAGAGAGAGAGAGAGAGAGAGATTGTATGTAAACAGTCTTTATATAACTTTTTTTGTTAAATAAGATTTTTTGTGCTAAAATCTCCATCAGACCAACGGATCATCCGATATAATTTTTTTTTTCTTCTTCTTAGGCCGTACGAAGTGCTGGCTATGTTTTGGCATGACTGCATTTTGTAAAATAAATCATGAATAGTTTTAGGAGTTTTATTTTTACATGTAATGGGAATCTATAGAAGTAAAGTGAACATAATTCATTTATCCTTTAAAATATTTACTACATGTAGCAAAACAAATAGTAGTAAAGATGATAATGCAATGAAGGAATGATACCATACTTTATCTTTAGCTTTAACGTCGGCAATAACATACCCAGTTGCCATAATTTGTCAGCTTAATAAAATAACCTATCATCTAATGTTAAACTTAATTTCTGAGGAGGCCATGGCTTATTGCATAGTGAAAAAAAACATGACAAAGACTTTATGAATGGCGGAACAATACATAGATGTGGGTGGGGTATCAGTGCTGGCGTAGTAATACTACTGTAGCAGTACTGCAAACAACAGTAGTATGCATGAATTAAACGTTTAGGCCAACTGCTGGGATCATTGAGGATCATTTAGCACTTCTTACAACTACTCGAAAAATGAATTTTTATAGCCAGAATTTGAATGTTCTGATCCAACAATGCCCATGATAGCCTTCAGTGTTATCCTGATTCATAACGAGGCCAAAGTGGGTGGAGTCTCATGAAGTCATCATTCTGACGATAATTATTGGTGAAGGGTTTAAAGCGAAAAAACGGTACCGGCTATCTTTTTTTTTTTTTTTTTTTACAGTAAATAGGTAGGTAGATAGACAATGAATAAAAATTGCTTGACATTGGATATAGCAGTTATCAAATCAAGCTGTCTACTACGTTTTTGAAAACTACCAACTATTCCATACACTTTGTCAATCTGATTGTGACCTATAAAGTAGACTGTAATTTCTTAGGAAACTTATTTTTGGGGGTTAGACAAATAATCGAAGTGTTTTTGTATTTATTAACATATTTTGTTCGTTTGTTCATTATGACAATTCTCAGTGGAGAGGTTTCAGAGTTCATAAAGGTGTACTGCTTTGCTTTTATTTACACTTTTGTGTTATTGTTGGCAGAGGTATAGCCTTCGTTACGTATAACCAATCATCGATCGAGAAGGAGAGAAGAATTACCGTCATAAGTTACGTAACGAGTGCGTTTGAAACCTTTTCTCTGAGTAAGTTGGCCCCGTCTTCAAAAATCGTCACTTTTACTTAATAAAGTACCAAATTATTCAACCTACGTAATGCAGAATATTGTCAAAATTTATGTGTAGATATAATGTGCATTCTGAATAAGCGTTATATTTATGAAATCCATAGAAAAAAAGTTATTGCGAAAAACCGTGTTACAGGGGCCCTGAATCTCATAGTAGTCAAGAAGGATCCGATAGAGCTTTTGCATTAGATTTGACGAAATAGGATGATTGCATGAATGACCGTAAATTGAAAGGAAGAGATCTTCGGAGTGAACTGTATCACTCTAGTCTTAATCTAAAATATTCTCACACACCAACAACCCATCTCCACCAACCTTCTCAATGAAGAGGAGGGTTTCCCCAACCAAACCGGCAACATCTCCCCAGATCCCCCTGTCAGTAATTGGGGGTGGAATACATCCTCACTCCAGGACAAGCTAAACACACATCCATTATACCAGGTGAGGTCGGGAGAGGCGGAGTAACCGGGGTGAGGAAGACAGCCGAGTGAGGGATGACCCGAGTGGTGAATGAGGAAGATGAGTAGGGAAGAGGATGAGATAGAAGGATGGAGGGAGGGCCATCTTCCTGAAGTGATGGCCATGGGCAGGAGTGTAATTTGGAACTGTTATTTATTTTCTATTATGTTTCCATTTTCATTACGATTATTAAATCTTGAATCTAGAATTGACATCTAAGAAATATTTTTGGGGTTGCATGAGAGGGGATATAAAGCTATTCATGAACATGAACTTCAATAAATATATCAACAGATAGATATAAGTAATTTTTTGTCCTAGTGGATGGTAGCTGGGATGGAAGAGTTCGAAGATCTCTTGTATGCAAAGCGAAATTCAACCTGAAAGAACAAACGGAAGCGTAAACTGACTAAGAAATCTAATTTTCTTTACGTGAAGACAGATTACCAAAAGAACAGCAGGAAGAGGTCAAGCCAAAATGGACAAAGGAAGTTGACTTTTATCGTAGAACAGTGGAAGTAACCCTAAGTAAACAAAGTGATATAGTCTCTTGTAAACGTAACCAGAAATGGTGATCTTTGTTTATTTTGTGAGGTCGTCGTGATATGAGTTTCACGAATTAAATTTCGATGTCACCGCAATATTAGACAAAACAAAAATAAAATACATATGCTTCTCAAGTTCAGAAATTCGTAAAGTATACCATTTTCAACTTTATGCCTAATCTGAAAGCATGAAAATTTAAGGTTTAATACTGACCTAGTTATATGAGAGAGAGAGAGAGAGAGAGAGAGAGAGAGAGAGAGAGAGAGAGAGATGGGGGTGGGTGGGGAGAGAGGCCTAAATGAAGCATCGCACGTGTTTAGTATGGCGCCCAGCCGGGAAAATGTCTAGCCAGGTATGGTCCCAGCTATAAAAATCAGAATATATTATAGTTTTTAAAATGAATGAGTTACATACCCTTAGTTTAAATAACAACTGGCAGGATGTTATTTAAAAGTCAAGGTCATGTCGAAGAGGTTATTTGTGTGAATCAGACCTTCCTCATTGAAAAACTATGGAGCAAAAGTTAACTTAAAATAACAAGAAAACATGTATAGAAATATAATACGTCGATTGAATTTTTTTTCACGTACTTCTGGTGATTGAAGACAGACATTTACAACTTCTTCTGAGAGCGATTATAATTCTTCTCATCGGTCGGGCATCCTGATGGGCAAAAGTTCAAGACTCACTTGCAGTGGGAATGCTAGAAGGTCCAGGCTCCAGTTGACCAGGAAACTGGATTTTAATTTGAAGATTTAAAGGGCACTCATGAATTGCTAAGGCAAGGGACAGTTACAATGCATTAGCAGGACAATGCCCTAGAGACTGGTCTTTGTGCATAAGGCCCCTCTCCATCCAAGCTAGGGACCAGGGGTGCGGCTAGGTAATGGTGGCTGATGACTTACCAGGTAGACCTATTAGGCTCACCCAAAACCTCTATCTTTAGTTCACAAGGATAGTGAGATTACAGGAGACTAAAACAAACTTGAACCCCAGTCCCGACAGTTTGCAAGGCAGGGACGTTTCCAATAGGCTACCACTTAGAACATCCACGGTTTTTTCTAAGCAAGGCTGTGTAATTAAAATAAAAAGCTATATATTCTGCATCAATCAAAGATTCAATTTCTCAAACAGAGCTATCGTAAATACATGCATCTAATGGCTAAAGCAATTTCTATCTAACTCAGCTTTCCTGGAATTTTAACGGCGATAAAACGATATTTTTCCAATCATACTAATTAGGTGTGGTGGATTAAAGGTTTCTCTTCGCATTATTTACATTACATGGCTATAGATAGCTAAACCAATCTTCACCTGTGGGGTGTTAACATCTGAATTCATATAACCATGACGAAATTATTCTTAAAGGAAACATTTTATGAATTACGAAAAAATTGAAATTAAATTACCATTTTTTATCAAAAAGATTACTCTTTAATGAAATACGGTAAACAAATCACTTTTCTTATTAAATTAGATGATCTCTAAGTGCTTCGGTGGGTATCGTCTCGTATATATGACACCTGAAATTATACATCGATAGAGCCTTTGTTCACCTCAGAAGTCTGACATGTTTGGGCGCTGGGGAGCATTCATAGACATAACCTACGGGCACCCCACGACCATGTTTTTTGACACGGTTTAGACAGGAACATGGAAATGGTCGTGAATATGACACGGATACGTCACAGGCTGACATGCGTCTTTCCAACATCTACTTGGCAGTTGAGGGAAAAAAAGAGGAGAAATGGAAAAGAGAGGATCTCCTGGAATCTCACTTGTTTCAAGGAACCCACACTGAAATTTGGCTTGATGCGAAAAAAAGATGACATTTTGATCTTGATAGCAAAAAAATTCTATAAACATGTTAGTGGTACTTTCATTTATGAAAATTAAGTTAGAATAGGTAATGACTGACAAAATGGCCTTGAATATGATTATATAGGGCGTACCTAATTAAAACTACATTGATAAAGATAATGAGAAACATATTGTGTGCCACACACACACACACACACACCACATATATATATATATATATATATATGTATATATATATATATATATATATAGTTATTATATGGTACAAAAACCCCAATATGGAATGCTACTACATAAAGCCTGGAAAAATGATAAACGAATCACTGCATGCCCAGAATAACGCAGTAATAACCAAAATACTTAAAATGCCATACGATACTTGGAAGCACGTGTGCAGAAATACGAAGAACGAAGAAAAAACCAAGGCGCTTAAGAAACTTGAAAACCCTTGAAGATGAGTGTCTTGCTCTTCTTGGAGAAATAAAGTTAGTAATATTCATGCAGAATTATTACTTCCTCGTATGGCTCATGCATACACAAACACACACACACACACACACACACAGATATATATATATATATATATGTGTGTGTGTATAATATATATATATATATATGTGTGTGTGTGTATATATATATATATATATATATGATCTTTTGGCGAAGACATCCCTCAAGACAAATTTGATGTTTAGACGCAACTAAGACATTATATATTATTTGTAAACGTAAAGTAACAGGCCAAACTGGACACACACACACACACACACACATATATATATATATATATGTGTGTGGTGTGTGTGTGTGTGTGTGTACAGTGTGTATATATATATATATATATATATGCATATATATGTGTGTGTGTTTGTGTGTACATTGCAATAACTCTTTATAACGTACCTCCGTCCCAATGCATATACACCGGGACTAGGAGTCGAATTTACCTCGTACACATGACGACAGTGATCAAAGACAGTTAATAAGATTAAAATAAAAAAGCAACGCCAAGGTACGTACCATATAGCCGCGACACGGGACGTGATCATACCTGGGTATCTGAGTATTAGATTTCCCTTTGAGGAGCGCAGGAGAAGACGTATCTTTATACCAGACGGAGAGATGCTGTCACGTCCTCCCCGGAGTGAGATATCATCTCGTCGTCCGGAGGGAATGTTTTTGCCACAAAGCAGGTGCCTCTGACTTCGGGGATGTGGCTGCCACGTCGTTCGTCCTTTTCTTCTCCTTCTTCTCTGATGTAGACGAGACGTTTGCAAGGTGATAGGATCGTCTTAAGCTCGAGATACCTTGTCAACTAGTTTGCTGATTAAGTTTGGTTGGTTCTACTCTCTCTCTCTCTCTCTCTCCTCTCTCTCTCTCTCTCAAACACAAAAAGTTCGTTCGAAATTGTAAGCATTACAACCTGAGAATTACATTCTCAGCATTTACATTATGTAAATCATCTCTCTCTCTCTCTCTCTCTCTCTCTCTCTCTCTCTCTCTCTCTCCCCAGCATGCATTTATGAGTTCATAAATGTTTTATTTTTCAATTTTCAAAGACCAATAGCTTGATTAAGACAACAATCGTTAATTATGAATTACGATTTTTACGTGAGATCAGACCCGTTTCACTTTAATTGAAGCTTCGATTTATATACTTTTTCCAAGAGTAAGAAAATATATCGGTGCCTTTCAGAATACTTACCATGCACACTTCTAACACTGAATCTAGCCTTAATGAACACGCCAATAGTAATTTGGAGATACAGAGAATGTAGTCATAAACAGACTTTGATATGAAGGAATATTATTATAAACTTTGTTTTCATTATTTCCCCCTTCTCTACAGTTGGCCCTTTATTCTTTCAATCTGGAAAGAACTATTTTTCTTAAGGTAACACGTAAAGCTTTAGATGAAGATTGTTTTTCCTAAAGTTGTATTAATGATTAAAACGTGTTCCATCAGATTGGAGAGAATAAGACAAAATATGACAAATCGTGTAGGTCTTATAAAATATTAATGCTGAGTTTGTAATTTTTTTTATCAAAGATGACGTTAGCCACCAGATTTCCCTTTGTCTGATTATGTCATTTGTCCCTAATATCCTATTTAAAATATTACAGAGGGATTTGAAGATATTTGGTGAAGGGGTAATAAGGTCGATTGTATCAATTTATGTGGTGGATATTGATCCGTGACTTTCCTTTACCACTGCGAAATAATGGAAATTCTAATTTCTGGTAAACCTAAAACCTAATTCTAATACTAAATGTTCTGTTGAGACCTGCGTTTCAAGTCATCTACACTCTTAATGATTCCATAGTGATTCTATATTGAGTAACTATTCAGTTCTAGAGGATGAAGATGTGTTCATAGGGAAGGGAATTAAGAGGTACGTCCCGTATAAGAGTATTATCTAAGAGCATCTAGGGTATATCCATAGACACGAAAATTATTTTGAAGAACTATATATATAATTGCCAGTTTATTTGGTTTGATTGTTATGCATATCAATCTCATCTGTAGCAGTCAAACTTCCAAAAGAATAAATGGAGTGAAATTTTATAAGCAAACTGGAAAATCCATCCAGCCCTAGTCAGCCTGCCTGCATTTGACACTGAGGCAAATGAGAGAATATGATTCATATTGATTAGAACTAAAAACTTCTTAACTTTACGTAAGGAACATTTGAAAAAGTGTGGTACTAGAAATTAAGACATTAAATATGTAAATCTCTTTCTCAGTTAAGGAAACTATTCAAATTTAGATTTATCTAAATTGTCTAATCCTAATGTGATCGAACCATGAAAAGAGTCTTTAATTGCACCAATTAATTTATTAGTTTTTAATCATGAATTATTTTAGTCTAAGGGCCGTAAAACAACAAAATCTATGCACTAGGAACATCTAAGATCTGAAAAGAAACTGGAGTAAAATAAATTTATGAACCAATATACAAGAGAAATTTTACAGCTCAAAAGTTTTAGACCCAGATGGGGACAGAATATGTTTGGGAACCATAAAACCGTTTACTGTAGTTATACGCGTGTTGAATAGAAATTTGCCGTCCCAGAACCATAATCGGCTTCAAACTATCTCTTAATTTTATAGTATTTTGATTGAGGAATAAAGCTTACATTACGAAAACGTTGCATTTAAGGCAATAATGAAAATAGAAAGATTACTTAAAAACGTGCAACATCAATGAATCAATTTTAGCCTTCGTTATAAACAAAATGATTACTAAATTTATAGGGAAGAAACACTGGCAAAACTGTCAAATCGGGTCAGTTTCGACTAGTGCTCCAAGAGAGAAGCCTTATCGCTGTATGACTTTTCAATGCCCAGTCATAGCATGAATACAAGGACAATATGAAATGGTTTAATTTGGATGGGTTATTGTTTTGAAAGTAAAGCTAACTTATATGCTTGATGAGCCCGTGTACCTCGGTACAATAGGATTTTGGCATTTTTAAGGATGGATTTAGATATCTGGGGTAAACTTGTAAAAAACAAATTCTCTCCCCGGCATCCAGTGACATGTTTGTTTTAATAACAATTACGGATTCACAACAACTAATGAGCTATTCATATCATAAAAATCAATTAGCTTATTATTACCTTTAAAAAAACTCATATGGAATATAAAAATAAGAAGGAAAAAAAATAAAGATATGGCAATGGAAAGAATTGACATTATTGACATTGTACAGTACAATCGAATGGAGTCCTTATCCTCGAACCAGACTAATCTGCTTGAAATGTAAATAAAGGGAAATAAAAAGCTAACACGAGATATCACAGACCCATTTTCCCTCCTTGTCCTCCAATAGGCCTGCATGCATCTAGGGCTCGAAGGTACTCGTAAGATTAAGGAGGGGTGGGAAGTCTTAAGATTCAGGGGTGGAGGGTAACCCTGAAGATGGGGGCGGAGTTCCCCTTGGAGGGACCCTGAGATCACCTCCGGCCTAAAGGGAACAACCCTCACTTGGCCGAAAGGACCTCCTGATGAATATTCCAAGGTGATAATGAAGGTAAGTGTGTTCACCTTTTCCATCACCTCTAGCCCATCATAGATGCCTAACACAACACCTTACTTCCTAAGAACCCCGTGACTCCGAACTACCCACGGGATGGATGGCCCAGGGAATATGGGCCTAACAACACGACCACCATTTCCTACCTATTAGCCGAGGCGTGGTTCTCCTCTTTTCTATTTCTATCGCATTTTTCTCCGATATTCTTCCGTCTCCCTTTTCTTTTTTCCGTTTTCCATTTTTCTTGCGAGCTTTAGTAGGCTTGCTTGAAAAGACCGAACTTCCATAAGTTTTCCGTACTATATGCCAGAAGTGGTTGTAGTTTTTTATCACATGAAAGTTAAGGAATAGAACTAATGTCATTTTAAAAACTAATTCTAGTGTTCAATTCATAAAACAAGTTACACTTGAATGATAAAAATGCCAATTGTTCTATTTTTTACTAATCGAAATTAAAATAGAATTGAGCAATTTGAATAGAAAATATAAACTATAAATTTATATATATATATATATATATATATATATAGATAGATAGATATAATTACGTAAGTATGTCTAAATAAACATACTTATAAATATATATATATATATATATATGTGTGTGTGTGTGTGGGTGAGAGAGAGAGAGAGAGAGAGAGAGAGAGAGAGCTGGCAATTGAAATCTGAAGATATGCAGCAAATACAAAAAAATACTCCCTACTTATTTATTAATTTTATCCCCTATATGCAACTTTTTCATACATATATATATATATATATATATATATGTGAAAATGAGAGTGGTGAGAGACTGGTAGACATGTGTGTTGAACAAGAGATGGTAATAGGTGCTAGCTTCTTTAAAAAGAAAGATAAGAATAAGTATACGTGGGTAAGAGTGGCAAATGGAAGAGTAGTAGAAAGGGCATTAATGGATTATGTGTTGGTAACTAAAAGAATGTTTGGAAGATTGAAAGACGTGCACGTGTTTAGGGGTATGGCTAACGGTATGTCTGATCATTTTTTGGTGGAAGGAAAATTAGTTGTAGCAAAAGAGTGGGGGAATAGAGTAGGTGGATGTAAAAGGGAGGTAGTGAGGATTGAAGAGCTAATAAAACCGGGGGTAAAAAGTAAATATCAGGAAAGGTTGAAAATGGCATATGATGAGGTGAGAGTAAGAGAAACTGGTAATTTAGAGGAGGAATGGAAGTTAGTAAAAGAAAATTTTGTTGGGATTGCAAGTGATGTATGTGGCAAGAAGGTTGTTGGAGGCAGCATGAGGAAGGGCAGTGAATGGTGGAATGAAGGAGTGAAGGTGAAAGTGGAAGAGAAAAAGAGGGCTTTTGAAGAATGGCTGCAGAGTAATAGTATAGAGAAGTATGAAAAATATAGAGAGAAAAAGGTGGAAGTAAAGCGCAAGGTACGTGAGGCAAAGAGGGCAGCTGACCTGAGGTGGGGTCAGGGATTGGGTCAGTCATATGAAGAGAATAAGAAGAAGTTTTGGAAAGAAGTGAAGAGAGTAAGGAAGGCTGGCGCAAGAATTGAAGAGACAGTGAAAGATGGAAATGGAAGGTTGTTAAAAGGAGAGGAGGCAAGGAAAAGGTGGGCAGAATATTTTGAAAGTTTGCTGAATGTTGAGGATAATAGGGAGGCAGATATAATTGCTGTTCCAGGTGTTGAGGTGCCAGTGATGGGAGGTGAGAATGAGAGAGAGATAACAATAGAGGAAGTGAGGAGAGCACTAGATGAAACGAGAGTAGGAAAAGCATCTGGTATGGACGGTGTGAAAGCTGAGATGTTGAAGGAAGGGGGTGTGACTGTACTTGAATGGTTGGTGAGATTGTTTAATATGTGTTTTGTGTTGTCAATGGTACCAGTAGATTGGGTTTGTGCATGTATTGTACCACTATATAAGGGTAAGGGAGATGTGCATGAGTGTTGTAATTCAAGAGGTATTAGTTTGTTGAGTGTAGTTGGAAAAGTGTATGGTAGAGTACTGATTAATAGGATTAAGGATAAAACAGAGAATGCAATCTTGGAAGTACAGGGTGGTTTTAGAAGAGGTAGGGGTTGTATGAATCAGATTTTTACAGTTAGGCAGATATGCGAGAAATATTTAGCAAAAGGTAAGGAGGTGTATGTTGCGTTTATGGATCTGGAGAAAGCATATGATAGAGTTGATAGGGAAGCAATGTGGGATGTGATGAGGTTATATGGAGTTGGTGGAAGGTTGTTGCAAGCAGTGAAAAGTTTATACAAAGGTAGTAAAGCATGTGTTAGAATAGGAAATGAAGTGAGTGATTGGTTTCCGGTGAGAGTGGGGCTGAGACAGGGATGTGTGATGTCGCCGTGGTTGTTTAACTTGTATGTTGATGGAGTGGTGAGAGAGGTGAATGCTCGAGTGCTTGGACGAGGATTAAAACTGGTAGGCGAGAATGACCATGAATGGGAGGTAAATCAGTTGTTGTTTGTGGATGATACTGTACTGGTAGCAGACACAGAAGAGAAGCTTGACCGACTAGTGACAGAATTTGGAAGGGTGTGTGAGAGAAGGAAGTTGAGAGTTAATGTGGGTAAGAGTAAGGTTATGAGATGTACGAGAAGGGAAGGTGGTGCAAGGTTGAATGTCATGTTGAATGGAGAGTTACTTGAGGAGGTGGATCAGTTTAAGTACTTGGGGTCTATTGTTGCAGCAAATGGTGGAGTGGAAGCAGATGTACGTCAGAGAGTGAATGAAGGTTGCAAAGTGTTGGGGGCAGTTAAGGGAGTAGTAAAAAATAGAGGGTTGGGCATGAATGTAAAGAGAGTTCTATATGAGAAAGTGATTGTACCAACTGTGATGTATGGATCGGAGTCGTGGGGAATGAAAGTGATGTAGAGACAGAAATTGAATGTGTTTGAGATGAAGTGTCTGAGGAGTATGGCTGGTGTATCTCGAGTAGATAGGGTTAGGAACGAAGTGGTGAGGGAGAGAACGGGTGTAAGAAATGAGTTAGCGGCTAGAGTGGATATGAATGTGTGTAGGTGGTTTGGCCATGTCGAGAGAATGGAAAATGGTTGTCTGCTAAAGAAGGTGATGAATGCAAGAGTTGATGGGAGAAGTACAAGAGGAAGGCCAAGGTTTGGGTGGATGGATGGTGTGAAGAAAGCTCTGGGTGATAGGAGGATAGATGTGAGAGAGGCAAGAGAGCGTGCTAGAAATAGGAATGAATGGCGAGCGATTGTGACGCAGTTCCGGTAGGCCCTGCTGCTTCCTCCGGTGCCTTAGATGACCGCGGAGGTAGCAGCAGTAGGGGACTCAGCAGTATGAAGCTTCATCTGTGGTGGAAATGTGGGAGGTTGGGCTGTGGCACCCTAGCAGTACCAGCTGAACTCGGTTGGGTCCCTGATTAGGCTGAAGGAACATAGAGAGTAGAGGTCCCCTTTTTGTTTTGTTTCATTGTTG
>NC_090732.1:113023678-113036178 GCF_036898095.1 Palaemon carinicauda
GTCAGTTAAGTACAGCTCCTAACTAGTCTATAAAAGTCTATTTATTTGTCACACACACACATTATATATATATATATATATATATATCTATATATATATAGATATATATATATACATATATATATATATATATATATATTTATATATATATATATATATATATATCATCTCCTCCTACGCCTATTGACGCAAAGGGTCTCTTTGATATGACTCGTCAGCGATATATATACTGTATATATATATATATATATATATACATATATATATATATATATATATATTCACGTGAATCAAAATCATCTCCAAAGTTGCAGGTGTTAATTCATTTCATATTCTCCTATTTTTTTATTATTTTATATGCGTAATGAAACATATTTTTTTGTGTGTGTATGTGTGACAAGTCTACTGTATATACATTTAAAGGTAAATTTACATGTATTACGCCATTTCCGGTATCTATCTTCCGATGTATATTTTTAATCGCAACGGATATTCACATTACACGATGGAGATGTTATCGGTACTGCTGATATTTTATCAATATTGGATTAGGCGTAAGAAATTGCAGCATGAGAGAGAGAGAGAGAGAGAGAGAGAGAGAGAGAGAGAGAGTAAATATACATCAGATTTTGCAGTCTAAAACACAAAATTTTCTTATTGCGACAAAAATGTCATTGCTTAGAGAGAGAGAGAGAGAGAGAGAGAGAGAGAGAGAGAGAAAGGTGGTAAATTCATATATCTTAGAAACATTGTTGTCTTTTCATTACAAGACAAGAAATTAAGAATGAGACGGATTTGACACCAATTATTAACCATATCGCCATCATGAACGTGCGAACTTTGTTAAGATTTAATCAAAGCTATAACAAAAGTTCTAATACAATAATATTGATTAAGTTTGTTATTGTAAGACTTAATAACTAGTTTCATTATCAAACCAATTATAAATAGTTCGTGGTTTAAGTATTAAACAATTGATATATTAAAAGCTACCAAATGTTACAGGTAAAAAAATTCGTATTAGATGATAGGAATGATACTGAAGAGAACGCAACGTGTTATTGATATGTTTCTTTCCATGGAAAACTTTGCATAACATATTTTTGTTTTGACAAAACTTTAAGTTTTCTAAATAGTGTTAATATCATCGGAAATTTAACATTTGCAGATAATCCACGTAACTGTCAAGGATAAATCCTATTAAGTGAAAAGACAGTAAACCACGATGAAAAGAAATTGTGATGTTGTGGTTATTTTTGTTTGGAAGGAACAAAATCCTTTTCTGTATCAAGAATAAAGTAACCAATGAGTACACTGTATTTAAATTCTGCTTTAGATATTGTTAATCAATATTAGTGGTAGTACTAGAGGTAGTGTAAACGACGATATTTCATGGTTTATGTGAAATTACTCTGGTTTGTCTTACACATATAAATAACCTTAGTTTTCTAAGATTATTCTCTATTAATGGATATATCCGTTTTCTTTACTTTTCATTTATCATATTTTAAGTATATTCACATTCACACAGTGCATGCAAATTACACATGAATAGTAAAGCAACAGTAATACACATGGGGTTTCAATTCTTATAACTCCTCAAGTACGATTCTATATATATATATATATATATATATATGATAGAGGATATTTTAACAACATGTAAGAAAAAGAAATGCACATGAGCAGGGCATATAATGAGAATGATATATAATAGATGGACATTAAGAATATCAGAAGGGGTCCCTATAAATTGCTAAAGAAGTAGGGGAAGGAAGAGAAGACGATAAATTAACGGACTAAAAAAGTTGCGAATGTGGACTGGCATTGAAAGACCATAAACTGACAGGCGTGAAAGGACGCGTCTGAGGCCTTTGTCCTGTATTGGACTATTAACGGCTGATGATTGATATATATATATATATATATATACATATATATATATATGTGTGTGTGTGTGTGTATATATATATATATATATATATAATTATATATATATATATATATATATATATTTATATATATATATATATAATTATATATATATATATATATATATATATACTGTATATATACACATATATATAGGCCTATACCTATATTGCATACGTAAGAAAGTTAAATTTATATCTCTTTTTCATGAATATGCCTTTTTCAATAAATTAAAGTTATCACAGTTGGTCATTATGCCTATTAACAAAATGAAAATACAACAAAGCATTCCATCTGTATATACAAATAACACTAGCATCCCCATGTCTACATGTTCGTTCAAAATACTTATAAATGTATACGTCTTAAATTAAACCAATAATTTGCTCAACTCTCTATACCAAAGCCAGAAATGCTTGATATTGACGGTAATTACAGATTTCTTGAGTGGGGAAAAGGTTTACGGATATTGCAAATCTTAGATCACTCTTATCGTTTCTGATATCATTATCTAACATGAAGAAACATCAATTCATAGTAAGCCTTAAAGAAAAAGAAAACAAGAATGCGGTTAGGCCACAAACAAATGACCATTTGTTTACAAAAACGATTATGTAAGTCAGAGAACTTGAAGCAGTTGCCCATGGCCCTTTATAGTAACATTAGAGCCTTTCTTGTATTTCAGAGCATCGAATTCACGTATAGCCAGTAATACTAATGCCCAGGTTCACAGAGTAAAGAAACGAATGGTACAGCGCTCAATATGAAGACTGTAAATATTCGATTAGTGCAATGCTATTTTGAGAGACCAAATGGGAAGACAAATCTGACAAATGTTGCGTTTAGAAAATTATCTCCATGACTAACAACAATTGTCAATCATTTACTATACTACTTTTGATCTATATTCTTAATTTGAAATATTAATTAGTATCCATCATAAGATAAAGAATGCAGTAAATGAGGAAATAATAATAATGAATATAAATGAGTAAATACTGTTGAGAAGACTAATACTAATGAATGTATATAAGGAAAAAGTGATGCGAAAACCCCATTATTACACCCCATTTACTACATTAGTTGTCTTTAATCACCATCAATAGCATATTGTTTTATAATGTAAAGCTAGCCTTTTTGCTATATTAATAGGCAAAAAGTAAAATGAAGAATACTGTGTAAGTCTCATATTCCAAATTAATAAGAACCAGTAGAGTTGAACGTTCTTACATCAGTTTCTTGCACGTTCCATCCGCTGGTTAGAAGAATCCCGCGTGATCTCATAAAAATGCAGCACGATTCCTTCTCCGATGAT
Organism: Palaemon carinicauda; assembly: GCF_036898095.1. Lineage (NCBI taxonomy): Eukaryota > Metazoa > Arthropoda > Malacostraca > Decapoda > Palaemonidae > Palaemon > Palaemon carinicauda. The sequence continues at coordinate 113,026,926 of NC_090732.1, forward strand.
AGACTTTTTTTCTGGACGACCGAGTTGTGACAGAATCTTTCCGCAAAACCATTTCTAATTAGTTTTGTGAGGAAAAAATAAAAACCGAGGAAAAAAAAAGGGGGGGGGGGATTTGTAAATGATTGACTTCAATGAGATTTGTGAACTAAGCATAGATTAAGATCTGTCATTGATTTCTCTGATGTAATAGTTTATCTAGATTCTTTTTACAAATCTTGGTTTTTAAAATATTTTTCTCCCGAATATATCATCTAAAAAGATAGGAAAATTTGATATTGTCTACATATCATGTTTCCTTTCTTGACTCATGATCTGTTTTTCCTGATAGTAAAAAACAATCATATTTGAAAGGTTGTGAGAAATTGACATGGCATCTCTCTCTCTCTCTCTCTCTCTCTCTCTCTCTCTCTCTCTAAGAGTGGTCTTCAATCATGAAGTGTTATTGCTCTCAGTTTCTATCAATATCTGACTTCTTTTAGAAGTATAAAAAGATTTATGACTTGCCAAATTCTCTCTCTCTCTCTCTCTTTCTCTCTCTCTCTCTCTCTCTCTCTCTCTCTCTCTAAGAGTGGCCTTCAATCATGAAGTGTTATTGCTCTCATTTTCTATCAATATCTGACTTCTTTTAGAAGTATTTAAAGATTTATGACTGCAAAATTCTCTCTCTCTCTCTCTCTCTCTCTCTCTCTCTCTCTCTCTCTCAAAGTATCCTTTCCTTTTTTGTTATTAATAAACGGTAGCTTTTTCACGGGATACATAAAAAATAATCTTTCATAAGTTAGTAAAAACGGAATGCTCTCTCTCTCTCTCTCTCTCTCTCTCTCTCTCTCTCAAAGTATTCTTTACTTTTTTGTTATTAATAAACGGTAGCTTTTTTACGGGATACATAAAATATAATCTTTCATGAGCTAGGAAAAACAGAATGGCCTCTCTCACTCTCTCTCTCTCTCTCTCTCTCTCTCTCTCTCTCTCTCTGTCAAAATTCAAACTCTTCCTCCCCACCTGCAATCCCCCCCACCCCCGCTATTGCTCTCCACTTCTTTTTCGTTCCTTCTTTCTTTTTCCTTTTTACGTCAGTTGTTGGAGTATAACCGTCGTTTTCTTCCGCTCGAGTGAACAAGAAGATTGTAATTACTCCTGGCTTGGAGTAGTAGCCTTGTGGAGTAGCCTAAGGCTCCATGTTGATGACCCACGACGTGAGTGACCGTAGGAGGTGGGAGTTTGTATTTGCGTCCGTTGCGTATAAGCGCAGACTCGCCGAGATATTCTTTCAGGCCGAATGCTTGACGATGCGCATTAAATCTGATTTATTGTATCAATTTCTAGTTCAAGTGCATTACAGTCATTCACACGTAAAAACAAAATGAAATACTTATGCTATCTCAATGTCCTCATTTTCGAATTTATTCTCCATAACTTGAATTCTCCATAAGTCAGTAAATAGTTATGCATCTACAATTAGATATGTAATATTTTTTCTGACTACAGGAGGCTATGCCTGACTATCTTCAATATCAACAATCATGGGTTAAATTTCATTCATTGATATTAGAACATGGGTTAGTTCGGCTGACCTAGACAATCTTTTGATCGTAAGATTATTTTGATTTATTGAGAAAGTTTGGCCTATACTTACGTTTGAGTCGGGCACATAAATCTCGCCAAAGACGATGCTAAATTCTGATTGATCGTGAGTTCACTGAGGCATCGTGTTACAAAGGAAACGAGTTCGTGACTTCTTACTCGGGCACTTTATGGTGCAGGTCACCAACAAATAAATTAAAGTGGTTTAGCGGTAGTGTTATTGTGCACTAGTTTCAGAAAAAAAAAATGTTACATGAAGGCTCTTTCAGTGTACCAGTGTTGTTACTCTCTTGATGGTAGAGTAAGATTCTTGGAAAATTAAGTTTGTGTGGTTTTCTTTTTTATAAAAATAGAGATCACCGCTTCCATATATTAAAATTTGTAACATTGGGCTTTATTTTCTTTAATCAACACAGTGATGGTATTTGTTACATAATTTTTGCTTCTTGGTGAAGTTCATCCTTTGTAGCCAAGCAGGTCACCTTACTCCCATCCGGGGTCAAAATATATGGCTGGCTTCGCATGAGTCTCATGACTCTTTACTTTGATTGAGGTTTTGTTTAAGAGCCGTAGCATGATTTCACATTATTCATGCGAAAGATTTCACTGTAAATTTAATAAGATTTTCTGATAATGTAGTTTTTACTATGAAATTTTCTATGCAAGAATTATATTTTGAGTGATATTTCTCTCTTTTCTACTCCATTTTCTTGTCAGAAACTGTAAAATGCATAAGGAAATCTTTTTTTCACTTAAAATAGAAAATTATTTAGGTGACAAATTGGCTATTAAATAAATAAACAACTTTGGTCATAGAAGCAAAACACCATTTTATATATGTCACATGATTGAATCCATCTTCATTTGGTCCTTCGGGATATTGATAATCAAATACACCTAAGGCCTTGCACCTAATCACCTCCGCCTTCAACGATTAAAGTCTTATTAAGATAGGAATTCAAGCAGAGCACTCCTTGTGGAATTCATTGACCTTCTAAAAAGGTCAATGAATTCTCATACTTAATTCTAGTTTCTTCAGAAAACAGCGAACTAAATTTTACTCCGGGGAAAAAAAAACGTTATTTGATTAGCTTCTTAAAGTAAGTAAACGAGAGTAATTAACAGAATCGTAGTGTTTTACACAATGTAAGATGCTTTTTTAAACAGTTTAAAGAGGTGTGGCCATCATTTCACACAAATCAAGATTAAATGCAATATACTTTCATACTGTATATGCATACATATATACACACAGGCGTACACACACACACACACACACACATATATATATATATATATGTGTGTGTGTGTATATATATATATATATATATGTGTATATATATATATATATATATGTGTGTGTGTGTGTGTGTGTGTGTGAGTGTGTGTGTATATATTACCCACGAATGGCATTTGATACCGAATTCTATCTTGGGAATATATATCCACTTGGAATTCATTTTTATGGTAACAGCTTCTGGCCGGGTAGAGATTCGAACCCCTGCCTACTTGGCCGGAAACCATGCCTGCGAGGACTCTACCAACTGAGCCATCAAGAGAGATATTTACATTGATTGAAATCACGAGTGTTAGTGATATATATTCATATATATATATATATATATATATATATTTGTGTGTATACATATATATATATCTATATGTGTGTGTATTTATGTATACAGTATATGCGTGTGCTTATTGCTTTTGTGTCTGTATGCATGAGCTCTTTAAGAGTCAGAAAGAAATTCTTTAATATACATTTCAATCAGTTTTTCAAATTTATTCACAATTATTTTTCTCATATCTGTTGACCTTTCTGAATTTGATGTAATTTATTTGTCTGAACAATTTAGCGGTCTTAGCTACGTTTATATACGGAGTTGGAACCTGATTGGGGTCGTCTGATAACTGAGCAAACCATTCCTGAATATTCTAAGGATAAGTGAAGAAAAATCAAGTACAAAATAAGTTATAAAATCATTCCCATCACTAGTCCGACAATAAAGTTTCTTGAGAATAGGTGGTTTTGATTATTTTTTTCTGATATAAAAGATTGAATAAACTATGAAACCATATCTGCATTGGGGTTACCGAATTATATTTAGAGATGTTTCCAGATCTTCTACTATTCCTATTATCACCTTATTCTGGAGGAAAGCGGAAAATTGAGAGCTCACACCACTATTGAAAAAGTTCGGTCATAAAAAATGTGGTCTTCTTATATTAGACTCCTGAAAAAGACATATCTGCAAGAAGGACATATTGTGACTTCACTCATTAATTTTCATAGACGGAAACGTTGACTATATTTGACTACATGCTTGCCTAATCACCTGCTTGATTTGTGAATTCGATTTTTAGAACCATTTTCAACTTCGAATATAGCTTGAAGTGAATTACCGATTTCAAATTGTATAACTAATTACTGTCTTTTTTTCTGTTACTAACCTTCTTGACGTAAACGTAGTGTTTATGAAATTACAAATGAAACGTAAAGTTGTACTCTTTTCGGAAATGGGTAATTGACAAGGGGTTAAGTGAGTTCAAAAGAGAAGAGGAAGTAATAAGTGAAGGAAGAATATCTTCTGAGAGGTTGATGAACCTTGGAATAGCATTTCAAATATGAGAGAGAGAGAGAGAGAGAGAGAGAGAGAGAGAGAGAGAGAGAGAGTTTTTATTTACACCTAGGTTAGACCAGTTGATTTATTTATTACAAAGCTGAATAACTCAGATTGTTCAAGTCTTTCAACAAAGATAAAAGCGATGAATATAGGAAAAAGATAATCTTACTTTTATGGGAAAAAAAATAGTGGAATGCAGAAAGAAATGGACTTATAACATCCAGCTTTTCATAATAGGGTTGTAGCTTAGCTGATAATAATAATAATAATAATAATAATAATAATAATAATAATACCTTTTATGGAGTGGAAAATCGGAATGCAGTGAAATAGCATTGCTATTATCTCTAACTATAAGTCAGCAAACAAACTCGTATTTACACCCTTCTTCTACCTCTCATTCCTCTCTCTACCGTCCCCCACCTCCAATTATTGTCAATCCAACTCACTGTCCTGCAAACATTCTTGCTGCTTCTAATCTTCCATCTCTACTTAGAGCACTTCCTCCACTTCCTGCGCCAGCAAACAGCACTTCCTAAGCTGGCGTGATATCTCCATTTTAGCCCCATCCCCCGTGCACGGACCGGTGACCACAAATGACCAGAAGAAGCAGAGGGAGGTTTTAAAGGCGTCTTCGGAAGGAACAACCAATTACCCGTGGGAAGGCATCCGCACCAGTTCCCAGGTGACTAAACCAAAGATCCGCAGACGCCCCCAAGAAGGTAATTAGGAAACAAACCATCGGCAGGTGAGGAACAAGTTTCATCTTCTGCGGGGACAACGAAAGCACTGTCGATGGATTCCAAATGGTGGTGCTGCCCACAACTGTCATTTGAAGGATTTTCCTTCTCTCCTTTTCTCATTTTCTTGCTTTCTGCCTTTTCTTGATTTTTATTTATTCGTTTTTTTTTTCTTTTTCTTTTTTTGTCTTTCAAGCGCGTTGGTTAAAAGAGCAGGTGTTTCGACAGGCAGGTGTGAGATTAAATGAAACTCGAGAGGAATCACGCTTTACTGAAGTTAGTCTTCTTGTAAAATTAAGTGGCTTTTCAGCGCGTCAAGCTTGGAGCAAATAAATGACTTCTGATTATGTCCATCAAATTCATGATTAGAGGAACTCGTTAATGAAAAGAAAAAATTGGATAATGACGGCAATGTCATTTGTCGAATTTGATTATGTATAAAATTATTCCAATCAGAAATTATACTTATTATAGTTAACATACCTTGAGTGTTCCAACCTGCAAGATATTGTTTCGTTAGTCTGAAGTTAATAAGGCATATCAATTTGTAATAAAATACTGAATAACTTCCCGAATGAAAAAAGGGAGCTTTGTTACACACTAGAGTGATTTTATTTTTGGTTGTCTGAGAGAGAGAGAGAGAGAGAGAGAGAGAGAGAGAGAGAGAGAGAGAGCAATAATTGGCAAAATTGTTCAGAAGGAGCGAAAAAGATTACTTCGAGTAAATACAACCAAAACGATCTTGTTGAAACCCAAGGCTTCACCTGTCCTGATGACGACGCAAACAAAGACCAGGTGCAAAGGAGCTTTCCTTTTAAAAGAATTTCTGAAATAATAAAAGTAAGTTCAGAGGACGCGTTTCTCTGTTGGCTCTGAAGCGTTGCTAGATTTTTTTCCCTTGCAAGAGTGTTCATAATAATTTTTCTTTTTGCAGAAAAAAAATAACGTTGTCAATTGGTAGAAAGAGAAAGATTTCATTCGATTTTGATAAATCTACTAGTTTAAAAAAAAAAAAACACACATTTAAAACATGATATAACTGAAACATCCTTTTTAATTCATCAGTACATCGTATAGTATTAATATCAAATAAGAATAATGTTCAACTAGAAAAGAGTTGAAAACTTTTTATTAAAGTAGACATTCACTAGAGGTGACAATAAATTACGGTTTAATTCAATTACAATGACTGTAAAGTTCTGCGTTTGATCATTGCCACGTTAAAGGTAGAAAGGATTTTTTTCTAGTATCTTTGACGAAGAATATGATTCACATTGAAATGGTGGTCTAGTAAATGAATAATAGTATTATAAGGTAAAGGAACGTGGTACACTTTCAATTTTACGATATCCAATTTTTCTAGTTTTTTACTTGTAATATATAACTTGTAGATTTAAAACACTTGTTTATGCTGCTTATTTTTTCAGTATTTTACAATATGGAAGCTGCTTAGGTGTTTAATGGTATTGCAGTTTTAAATCAAAACAGAATAACATTTCAAAAACATGTTAACAAAAATACCTCAAAAGAGCTTCGGAAACCACAATATAAATTTGAATGACTCCATAGAATTTTGAACCACGGTATTAACGTCCCATTGCAGCTCACTACCACCAAAAGGAAAAAAAAAATAATCTAACAAAGGAGGGAGCAACAATTACTCACCGACTCATAGAGGCAAATGAATTAGAATTCCTTTTTGTCGCAATAGAATGGGAGAAAAAATGAGTCATGGAGATTGAGTGAAAAGAAGACGAATGTTGCGCCGCTGGAAGTCTGTGAAAATCGGAGGTTCATGTCAAGGGCCTAAAGAATATTTATCTTTCTTTACTAGTTGGGGTTTTATTTTATAGTCCTTGTGGATTGCTGATATTATTATTACGACTTACTGGTGTTACAACACAAATGGCTATTGACGATTGGGTCATTGATCATTTACATTTACATTTGTATATCATTATTTGTCATCCTTATTATCGTGCGTCGTATCACCTTTGATGTCCACATCTTTACCATTCTGTAATGAATACTTTTAATGGAAATTTCTGTTCTCATCCAAAGAAGTAATATTCGAATAATTATTCATCATGTGTGCATAAAATTCGGGTCAAACATAGCAAATATCTTTTAGAGGGGGAGCTGTCTCCGACATTATTATTATTATTATTATTATTATTATTATTATTATTATTATTATTATTATTATTATTATTATTATTATTATTATTGGCGATGCTGATATCCCTGAATAACTTCTGGTGCAACCTCACCTCATTTTTTAATAATAAAATTATTCATTAACGGGTAATAAATTTAGTATGCTGCCTTTAGTGCCTAACTTACTTGATTTTATAGCGTGTTTTTTTCTGGCCTAAGTATTGGGTGTATTTTTTATTTTGATACCGATTCATCTTGCGCCCTCAGTATGGTATAACGTTTTGATTGAAATAGATTCAAGAGCTCCTTATCATGAAACTGGACGTTGTATCGATTACTTACTGTATATAAATTTTCTTCTTCGATACTATTATCTTCGGCGTCATTCGCCACGTCATCATTATTGTTAAATTCCTTCTCCCTAACTCAACTAATTTCGACTTTATTCGACAAGACATTATTATCCTCAACGATTTTCTTTTCCTCCACTACGATATTTTCCTCAACTTGGTTCTCATAGCAAGACTATTCGAGGAGGATATGCATGACAGACTTCGCTGACTCTCCATAGTCGGTTGACCACCAAGATAGAAGAGCAGAGAGAGAGAGAGAGAGAGAGAGAGAGAGAGAGAGAGAGAGGATGATTTATACGACCGTGTTCCGGTCATATAAAGCCCAGGTCGTCCCAAATCACGTTTTTTTTTAGCAAGCCATAGCACGAGGAGCTACGAGAACATTGGGAAACTTCGGAGAAGAACCAGAGTTTAGATGTGGATCCTGAAGTGATTTTCTTAATGAAATTACTTACTATCTGAGCGTTTAGACCTCGTTCATGGGTCATTGTCGCTCATCCTAAACTGTTAAGGTTAGCTTCAAATTTCAAAAACATTTTTGTTCGTACAGAGGAGGGGCCTGTCTTTTATCCACAGTTGAGACCTGCTTGAGTGTGTTACCTCATAACCTAGGGTATATTTTCCGAATTTTCGCAACCATACGCACGAACACTATTATTTCCACCCATTTGTTATTTTATGCACCGCTGCGTAGACATAAAGGACTACAGTACGTAGCTTTAAACTTTCCTCACTAAATCGTTACCTGCAGGTAGGCAAATTATCATGATGCCTGTGCATATATTATATCATTATGATTTATCTATCTATCTATATATGTATATATTAATATATATATATATATATATATATATATTAAGGGCAAATCACTGGAACGTTTGATGTCTCAAGATTACAGCAATACAGGCAGTCTCATATATATATATATATATATATATATATTGATAAATATCAACACAATATCGTGCTCAAATAAAAATAAATTTCTACCTCATACATGGGGTCGAACACTAGGCCAGGTCGCTTCCAACCATGCCACCAGAAGCTCTAAAAGAAGTTGGAACCTAACTGCTAATCTGCAGTTCAGGATTTACCTGGCGAGACATCAGTCTCTTACCATCGAGTTTTCCCAGGTGACATGATTGATAGCAATTCATTCAAATTACCCCTAATGAGTCAATATGGATAAATATTAACCCAATATATGTGTATATATACACTATATATATATATATATATATACATATATATATATATATATACATATATATATATATATATATATTTATATATCCAGTATATATATATATATATATATCCAGTATACATATATATATATATATATTCAGTATATATATATATATATATATATTTGTATATATATAAATATATATGTATATATATGTATATATATATATATATATATTTATATATATATATATATATATATATTTATATATATATATATATATATATATGTGTGTTTACCTCAGTGGTAAAGTAGAACAATGGACTTGTGGTCTCAAGGTCTGTGGTTTGAGCATTGTTTGTCCCATACCTGTCAACTCTGATAAGGGCAGAGAATTGTAAAAGTTCAGATAAGTCCCAAATTTTACCGAAATTTGGATATACAATTATATGCAATATACAACATAGTATTTCACGGTCTTTCATTTATAGAAACACTCTTAGGTCTACGTGTATGTCTATATTGGTATTATTAAGGGGTTTTGGTTAAAAGGTAGAAATAAAATTCATATATCCATCAATGATTTGCCTCCTCAAAACCTAAAAG
>NC_090732.1:113038678-113066178 GCF_036898095.1 Palaemon carinicauda
ATAATGGTACAGGTGATTTGAGGAAATGGTGAATAGAAAATAAATAAAGATGTCATTCTAGAAGCTGAGATGGAAGTAACGGGTAATACAGTAGAGATAGAACGCGAATGTTTTTTTTTTTTCATAAAAAAGATGTGTTAAATTGCTAATTTAAGAAAATATCGCATCTAGAATTCTTAATTATGATGATGAGGGGAAAATAATAATAGAAACAATAGAAGCAATAACTAGAATGGGATTATATATTAAAGAAAAGGGAAGGTAATAGTACTTGGAAAAGTATATCTTCTATATAAATACACGAGAGGGCTCATCTCTCTCTCTCTCTCTCTCTCTCTCTCTCTCTCTCTCTCTGTGAGAGCTAAGCAGCATTCGTCAGGTCTCACATCAAATAGTGATGACATCGTTAACGTAAGAATCAGTGCCATAAACCATCTAATGGCCTTTTTATACCGGAGGAAATTTTTTCTCATCATATTCAAGCTTTTCTTGCATTTTGCTCTTCGCCACTACAGGTACTTCCCTCTTATTATGAAGCATATATAGATATAGATATAGATATTAAAGTTTGTATAGTAAAGGAAATGGAAGGTGATATAAGCTGGGAAAGAATATCATCATCTTCTTCTCCTTCTTCTTGTTTTTCTTCTTATTCTACTTCTTCTTCTTCTTCTTTTACATAAATACACGAGAGGACTCTCTCTCCCCCCCCCTCTCTCTCTCTCTCTCTCTCTCTCTCTCTCTCTCTGAGAGCTAAGCAGCACTCGTCAGGTCTCACATCAAATAGTGATCTGATATTCATGACATCGTTAACATAAGAATCAGTGTCATAAACCATCAAATGACCATTTTATATTACAAGAAATGTCTTTACATATATACAGTAGGCTTCTATATATATATATATATATGTGTGTGTGTGTGTGTGTGCGTGTGCGTGTGTAGGTATGTTTGTGTTTTATTAATATTTTTATTAATTCATGGCAACATGACAGATTAAAATAAAAAAAAAAGTAGGTGACTCTTTACATAGACCGAACTTATAAGCCATCCTACTAATAACTGACATGTTAAAAGCATCACGGAAAGTCGTTTTTACGTTTGTTTACCTGCATACCATAGAGTACGAAACATGATATGCACCTTAACAACGCACGCACCCACACACCGACGATGCCTCTCTCCCACCATTTTCTTCCGAGGCCTTACATTAGGCCTTTATCTGGTTTCTTGCCAGCTTCTTGATCGTTTGGAGTTAAGCAGTGGAAGCTTCCGGCGCTCAACAGCTACCGGAAGCCAGGACCTTCTTGGTCTTCGGCCTTAATATGTATATAATGGCCCATATGGGAGGCACTTATGACTTGAGCAGTTCCAACACCCATAATGCCTTTATCCTCGCCACCCTACCCCTTCTCTCTCTCTCTCTTCTCTCTCTCTCTCTCTCTCTATATTATATATATATATATATATAAATATATATATATATATATATATACATATATATATATATATATATATGTATATATATATACATATATATATATATATATATATATTATTTTGAAATTAAACTATTTGCATCAAATGTACTCACATGCCTGACATTTGGTGGGACTTTAAATCAAGCAGATCTATAAATATCTATATATTTTTTTTTTGTCAATTTCGTTTCACGTAACATTGTATTAAAAAAAAAAGAAATGATTATGTCTTGAATGTTATTTAAAGAAGAAAATATCAGTCCACCAAAATTTAACGTAATATTTCAAACCCGTGACAACCTCAAGTAGCCTACATTCTAGTAAACTGCTTCATATCAGAGGCTAATTTCTAAATTTGAAACTAGTTCTAATCTTCAATTACAAATTCAAAGGATATTACCATTCGACCTCTTTCTGTAGAATTTTCTTACCAATTAATGGTCGGACTGATGGATCCAGTAGTCAACAGAAGTAGTTTAATGTAATTCTAAGACAAGTACGTTGAAACTGCGTTGTTATTTTTCGGAAGAAATACTTCTTTTCTTGAAATTTTGATTAAAATGTGCTTATATTAACGTTGCTAAATACCAAACAAATATAAAAATTGCCATTATCAAAAATATAAAATTTACTAAAATTACTATTATCATTAAAACGGTTTTACTATCACTGTTATTAAAATTATATCTATGAAAATTATCAAAATCATTATCATAATCAGAATTACTAAAATTATCATTATTATGAAAATTATTAAAGTTATTTATATTATAAAAAGTATTATTATTATTATTATTATTATATTATTATTATTATTATTATTATTATCATAATGTAGACGACCCGTCAAAAATGATGGCTAAATATTTAGATAGATATGAACACACAGATTCAACCCTTCCTACACCGTCCCCTTATCTTAACTACCTCTCGTCCAGCCTTGACTTGAAAACTATAACAAGTTTAGAAAAACAAAAAGCTCTTGAAAAAATAATTTATGATTAACTGTCAAATTCCAAGACTAAAGCCATAAAACTTCAATCAAAACATTGTTCCCGAGTGGAGAGCTAACCTCCAGAAGCCTCAGACCTGCCAGATTACCTCCTAAGCCTCGTTTGCAATTGGACATTTAATATGAAATGGCTGAAACAGGACTCGGGTCGATGACAAACATGCGGCGGGAAAGGGGCCTACGGCCGGCCCGAGATGTTTGGATTCAAAACCCATAAAGCTGTTTTATGGTCATAATAAAATCGCTGCTCCGCAGTGATTCCCTTCGGCAAAGTGGTACTTAACTTTGGCGTGGTCGTGTACACCAAAAACTCTTACATATACGCACATAATAACACTCACTTGTATATTTAGCTTAGGCTACAGGTTCAAGACTACACATTGTTATGCTATGATGGTGTTCTGTCTATTCTTAAAGATTGATAATGGATAATGCTTTAAAACAGAACACATGCAGGCACTTACAAAGATAATGTATAAGTTACGGTTCTTTTAAACATAACTCTTGGACGCTGTTTATCTTGTGAGTATTCCCATATTACATTTAATAAAAGTTTAAGAATCTAAATGCTGTTAAGTGGTTGCTCATGTTATTTTTTTTTTCTTGTGCTTTTCTTTATATTGATATTTCTCTTCTGGATTTCATTTGTTTCTTATGTCGTTTATGTTTATTGTAGATAACTTTCCAGTAGTTAAAAAGGAAACTCCTATATTTTTATGACTTATATTAGCCCACCACAGTCAAATACAAACTCATATATATAAAGACAGAGATAAATTGATATATCTTACAATTTAGAGTTTTTTTCATTGTATCATTCTCACGTATAGAATTGTCAGTAACATTTTTTATCTGCAATCTATCAACGTCTAAACCAAGGAAAGAATGATATCAGTAACGTTCAAATTTTTTCTTAAAAATAGTACTTGGCAACTCGTATTTTTTTCTGAGACAAGATTTATAAAACCCGATGAAGTCATGGAAGAGTGACCATTTTTTTAGAGAAATTCAAAAATTTGCCTGATCAAACTGGCACAAATGATAATAAATACTTATGTTAAAGATGTACTAGTTCCTAGTCTGCTATTAACCCTAATTTTCCCAGCTTTATAACCCAGTCGGCAGCAAGAGAACATATCGTGAGCATGGGTAATCGGGCAACTACAGCTACTGTAGTAGATGGTAATTACGAGGTCATTATCTCAAACGCGTTCACTCGCTACTCTTATATTTGAGAGAGAGAGAGAGAGAGAGAGAGAGAGAGAGAGAGAGAGAGGGGGGGGGGGGGGCTGTTCCTTGTGCATTTCAAATTTTGTTGCTCTAATTTAAAAGATGAGACCCACTTAGAAACGATTAAGGTGATGAAGTAGGGTGAATTTTGTAATGTGTGGATGAAACATCACCTATTTCTTTTCTGTTGCTCTTCCACACCCTACAAAAAAAAAAAAAAAAAAAAAACGCGCAACTATAGAATAAGGAAAGTCGAATTTCCCATGGAAATTGGAAACCTCACGCACCTTCATTGCAATATCAACAACAGTTATAAAATCCTTATTTTTTTGTTATTCTGACAGTAACATCATAGCCTACATATATTTATATGTATACACACACCCATATATATATTATATATATTATATCCAAATAAGCCAATTATATTTTTTGATATATTAATGTCTGGATTCTCTTAACGACCCTCGGGATCAGAGCCCCCAGGGCGAAATCACACAAAGACAAGAGCTTGGCTCCGGCCGGGAATCGAAACCCTGGTCGGCAAGCTTATATTGACAGTGACTAACCCACTTGGCCTCGAAGTGGGTTAGTCACTGTCTATATAAGCTTGCCGACCAGGGTTCGATTCCAGGCCGGAGCCAAGCTCTTGTCTTTGTGTGATTTCGCCTGGGACTCTGATCCGAGGTCGTTAAGAGAATCCAGACATTAATATATCAAAAATATATATGGCTTATTTGAATATGAAAAACACGTAAATATGTGCAAAATTTATCATAAATATATATATATATATATATATATACATATATATATATATATATATATATAAATATATATATATATATATATATATGACTTACGCTTCTATTTGAACTTAGCAGTTCCCCCAAATAATATTATACCTAGAGTGAGAAATAATAGGATAATCTACGTATTGTTTAAAATCATGTTGAAACTCTGAAACTACTAAAGTACTAAACTATTCTCCAAATATAAGCGCACAAATAGAAGCGCATCTGCGCCACATAATAGCCAATAATGACCGACACAACTCCGCTACTATAAAGGAGGTGATTTGTCGAGAGTGTCAGGAGCGCTGAATAAGAAAGTAGTCTGTATTAAGTGGCACTTTAGAACAATTTGGGAGGGTAGCCTACTGTAATTTGCGTAGTGTGATGTGACCGGAAACGGGCAGAAGGAAGCGATTACGGCAAGAATACCGCCGGCCAAGATTCGAAAACATCGCAATTATTGATAAGAAGATTGGGACGGTGAATGACCGAAATCAGGCCATTGCTGTATGGCAGGGGATGGAAGGAAGGAAGGAAGGAGCTTCTGCCATCGAAAAAGTACCGACACGATAATGTTTTGCAGAAGTACCATAATTGCGAGCTTAGATACAAGCCTTCCATGATTCAGCAAAATCAAGTTCGCCTACGGATGGGTCGACTTTCTCTAATTTCGTTTATAAGAAAAAAAATTATTTTACTGTTATACATGCGTGGTTTGAGTGGCATATTCAGGATGCTTATAAAATCTAATGACAAGGAAATTATCGGCAAAAGGTGACCGTTGCCCTCCATAATGTCAGCGTTCTCCCATCACTTTCGAACTGTGACAAATAAAAGGTAGATTCCATATACCCCATCGCTAATCAAAAGTTTGAATGACAAGCTAATGAAAACCACAATAGATTTAGAAATATCTGAAGTGGTATATAATAAAAAACAAAATAAATATATTATATCTAATACAACCTTTTGCATACTTCTGATTTACACCAAAAAGTCCATAAAATATATATATATATATATATATATGTGTGTGTGTGTGTGTGTGTGGGTGTGTATGTATATTGTGTGTGTGTGTGTGTGTGGGTGTGTGTGTATATATATATATATATATATACTATATATATGTATATATATATATTTATGTATATATATACTCTAAATACGTATATACCATGTATATATATATATATATATATATGTATATATATATATATATATATATATGTATATACATATATATATATATATATATACATATATACATATTTATATATATACATATGTATATATATACATATATATATTATATAAGTATATAGCTACACACATATATGTATTCTATTATATATGCATATATATATATATATATATATGTTCGTTCTCATACATTTCCATTTTGTGTTTATATATATGTGTATATATATATATATATATATATAGCTACACACATATATACATATATATATACATATATATATATATATATATAGCTACACACATATATACATATATATATACATATATATATATATATATATACATACATGTATATACACACGCATATATATATATATATGTGTGTGTGTGTGTGTGTGTTCGTTCTCATACATTTCCATTTTGTGTGTATATATATATATATATATATAGCTACACACATATATACATATATATATATATATATATATGTATATATATATAGCTACACACATATATACATATATATATATATATATATATATGCATATATATATGTATACACACATATATATAAATATGTATACTGTATATATACCTATGTACATAAATATGTATATATATATATATATATATATATATTTATATAAGTATATAGCTACACACAGATATATATTATATTATAGATGCATACATATATGTTCGTTCACACACATTTACATTTTGTGTACATCTATATATATATATATATATATATATTGACCCGGGAATATTCACTCCCGTTTAATTCCCTTTTAGTTATTTTATTCCTAAGGTAGAGTTCATTTGATACTAGGAACCTTTTATGGCTTAATATCAGAAATTATGTATATGTATATATATAAATATATATATATATATACACATATATATATATATATATATGTATGTATATATATATATATATATATATATATTTATATATATATAATGAATTGACAATGACTTAGTGCATATATACGCATATATACAAATACATATATGCAACCATTATGCATATAATCTATATACAGTATACAGTATGTATATATATATATATATGTGTGTGTGTGAGTGTGTGTATGTAAAAATACAAACATATATACAGAATATATATATTCTTATGAACTTTAGCTATCAACCTAATTGCCTCTTTGATTCATATCATCCAAAAGGAAACTTTTTCCATTTTCCTCCTCATGCTATGTTTATACACTGTAAGTCTTTGGTACAAACAAATGGATCCCTGGATTGTGGCCACTCTCCGGATATCCCTTTAGCCCTAACATGGAAGTCAGAGGCCCGATCAGGTAGAGTGATTGATGGGGCGGTGTCCCCTAAAATCACGCAATGCTTCCTTTCCGGAACAGTCTCCATTTTCCACCTGTTATTCAATCTTGTCGCGACAGGTGAATTTTGAATGGTCTTTGGTCAGCCTTTCATTGACCTGGGCGTTGACAGCTCATTTTTCTCATTCATACTGAACGGTTCGTGAAGGTCAAATCGAGACCTTTGAACATAATAACAAAATTCTAATAATAAATGAATTACGGGTTAGTTATGCGTATGTATGCCTGCTTAGCATATGTCTATGATTTGCTTTGCTTTAAGTGTATATAGTATACGTATCCTTGTAAAAAAAATCTGGTGGAGAAAAAAGAGGTATGCGTCTTATTAATGTATTGTGGATTACTAAATGTTACTAAAACTTGCTTCAAGACTGAGGAAAAGGGACTTCCCAAGGTAACACAATCGGGGGAATATTTATGAGTTTCTGGGACAGACGAAACTTTCACATTACAATGATTTTACGGCAGCAATGACTTTATGTACACCACACTTCTTGAATAGGTTTATGAGTTGATTTCTTATCATCTAAACCAGCATATTACCTCTCAAGCAACATATCCCGGAGTCATTCACTTCCGTTAATTTGATAGATCAAATTACTTTCACGCGATTCAATCCAGAGCCACGTAATTGTTATGTGAATTTCTAAAATTTCGGCTTCACATCCGTTAAAAAAGTACCTTTGATAAGCGATGTTGTTCGATAAAAAGTGCAGACGTGCAGGAAATGAGAGAAATGGACCCAGAAATCTCATTATAGTATGCCAGGACACAGAGCAAAAGAAATCTAGCAAAAGATCTCCTCCCATTTTTCCCTCCCCTCTCCTCCTCCCTCGGACCAACACAACAGCAAGGACGGAAGGGCGGTTTCGCGTCCACCCACAGGAGTGTGACGGTCTATAAGAGAGTAACTGAGAGAGAGGGAGAGAGGGATTGTGGGTTGGGATGGGAGAGGTCTAATATGGGGAAGGGCGGAGGATAAATGCTGCGAAAGATGATAATAGGAATAGCTTTAGCGGAGAAGCTTTTAATTAGGATCCCAAGGGAGGTGCCATCCAACAGGATAACGTTTCCTATTAACCATTGTTTTTAATCCATGAGTCATCTTTGTATGAAATGACGCGTCGATGACCATATAGCTTTAGCTCTGATTTAAAATATCGAATCAAGAAATTTACAACAACAATTCTGAGTTCAAATGATGTTTGCAGCGAACGGAATGACTCGTTGCAAGCGATAGCTGGGTGATGTAGTGCAGCTTAATATATAATATACATATTAAATATATCTCAAACATGGTGGTTTTTTTTTTTTTTTTTTTTTTTCATTAAACAAGATTACCCATAGTTCTACTCCAACATGGATGCTACTTACATTAGTCGACTAACTACCATGTAAATATTTCACTACTTAAGTCAAAAGAGGGATAGTTGGCTATAATGAACTATGAAAATAACTTTGCCGCTTACACACACACATACACACACACACACATATATATACATATATATATATATATATATATACATATATATATATATATATATATATGTGTGTGTGTGTGTGTGTGTGTGTGTTCATCTTCTTGTGCCTAAATAGATAAATTTATATGAATATGTATATACGGGCATACGTACACAGTATGCACACACACATTCACACACACACACACACATATATATATATATATATATATGTACAGTATTTATATAACTATACACACACACACACACATATATATATATATATATATATACTATATATATATATATATATATATGTATATATATATACATATATATATGTATATATATAAATATATATATATATATATATATATGTATATATATACATATATATATATGTATATATATAAATATATATATATATATATATATATATACATATATATATATATATATATATGTGTGTGTGTATGTGTGTGTGTTCATCTTCTTGTGCCTAAATAGATAAATTTATAAGAATATGTATATACGTGCATACATGCACAGTATGCATACACACACACACTCACACACACACACATATAATACGTGCATACATGCACAGTATGCAAACACACACACACACTCACACACACACACCCACACACATATATATATATATATATATATACATATATATATGTATATATATATATACATATATATATATATATATATATACATACATATATCAAATAAGCCATATATATTAATTCATTACAGCCTGGGTTCTCTTAAAGACCTGGGGATCAGAGCCCTAGGCGAAATCCCTCAAAGACTATAGTATCTGACCGGACGGGTTTCGAACCCTGGTCCAGGATAAGTGGCAAGGTCAATGTCATACAAGTATCCTGAACCAGGGTTCGAAACCTAGGCGGTCAGATACTATAGACTGAGTGCTTTCGTCTGGGGCTTTTATCACGAGGTCGTTAAGAGAATCCAGACTTTACTGTATTAATAAATATGACTTATTTGAAATATGAAAAAAAAACATTTCAATGTGCAAAACTTACCATGTATATATATATATATATATATACATGTATATATATACATATATATATACTATATATATATATATATATATATGTATATATATATATATATATGTGTGTGTATATGTAAATATACATAGATATATATATATACTATATATATATACATATATATATATCTATATATAAGTATGTATATACCATATATATAAATACACGTTTATATATATATATATATATATATATACAGTATACTGAATATATGTAAGACAGACAAGGATGAAAATAATTAATTAAAAATAAAAATTAATTAAATACTCAATATATATATATATATATATACATATATATATACGTATATATTTATATTTACATATATATATATATATATATATACATGTATATATATATATATATATATATACATACATATATATATATATATATATATATGCAAATAAGCCATATATATTTTTGATACATTAATGTCTGGATTCTCTTAACGACCTCGGGGTCAGAGCCCCAGTCGAAATCACACAAAGACAAGAGCTCTTGACCGGCCGGGAATCGAACCCTGGTCGGCAAGTTTGTGGTTTAAGCCCCCCTGACACTTGCACGCATTCGTGGCACGCACTGGCACTCATTGATGCGCGAACTCGCGTGAACGAGCCGTGAAAATGTCGTGAACAGTGCGGGAACTCGCGTGCCAGAGCGTACCAATGCGTGTCATGCGGGCCCAAAACTTTGAAATGTTTAAAGTTTGTGGCACGCATTGGCACGCACTAAATGGCCGTGAAATAGTCGTGAACGATGCGCCAACTGGAGTGAACTGGAGTGAACAGTGCGGGAACTGGCGTGAACTGGAGTGAACTGGAGTGAACGATGCGGGAAGTGGCGTGAACTTTATAATGAAGAGAAACAAAAAGGAAACGAAAATATTAATGAAAAGGAAAGAAAAATAAACCTAATAAATTTTTATATTTGCTGTTTTAATGTGAAAAAAAAAATATATCTTATTTCAAACTATTTTTATAACTTTATAATGAAGAGAAACAAAAAGGAAACGAAAAAAATTAATGAAAAGGAAAGAAAAATAAACCTAATAAATTTTTATATTTGCTGTTTTAATGTGAAACAAAATTATATCTTATTTCAAACTATTTCTATAACTTTATAATGAAGAGAAACAAAAAGGAAACGAAAAAATTAATGAAAAGGAAAGAAAAATAAACCTAATAAATTTTTATATTTGCTGTTTTAATGTGAAACAAAATTATATCTTATTTCAAACTATTTCTATAACTTTATAATGAAGAGAAACAAAAAGGAAACGAAAAAATTAATGAAAAGGAAAGAAAAATAAACCTAATAAATTTTCATATTTGCTGTTTTAATGGGAAAAAAAAAATTATATCTTATTTCAAACTATTTTTATAACTTTGTAATGAAGAGAAACAAAAAGGAAACGAAAAAATTAATGAAAAGGAAAGAAAAATAAACCTATAAATTTTTATATTTGCTGTTTGAATGTAAAAATAAAATGATGTCTTATTTCAAACTATTTCTATAACTTCATAATGAAGAGAAACAAAAAGGAAACGTAAAAAAATAATGAAAAGGAAAGAAAAATATAAACCTAATAATTGTTTATATTTGCTGTTTGAATATAAAAATAAAATGATGTCTTATTTCATGCACATACTTATTTTCCTCTATTACCAATCAAGACCCAAAACTTTTGTTTTGAATAAAAATGAACTGAAAAAATAAACCCAAGAAATTTTTAAGTTTGCTGTTTGAATGTAAAAATAAAATGATGTTTTATTTCATCAACATACTTATTCTTCTTTATTACCTTAAAATGAAGGGCAAAACAATTTTTTTCTTTTTTTTTTTTTTTGTTTTAATGTAAAAATAAAATGATTTCTTATTTCAACACACTTTTTTCTCTATTACCTTAAAATCAACAGCCTAAAAACTTTTCATGTTTGCTGCTTTTAATGTTAAAATAAAATGCTTTCTTAATACTTGTACATATTTTATGTCTGCTATTTATATGTAAATCAAATGCTTTCTTATTGAAACAAAAATAAAGGGCAACAAAAAATACAAACGAAAAAGATACGTTTCTTCTCCTCAATGCAATGGTGTCTCTGACAGAAAGCATTGTTGTCTCTTCCGAAGCCAATCCAAGAATGTCCTCGGGTTGGAGAAGCCCCGTTTTTATATGGAGTGGCCAATTCGTGAACTGGCGTGAACTGGCGTGAACGATGCGGAAACGATGCGGAATGATGAGGGAACTCACGTGAACGTGTCGTGAACTTCTCGTGAACTACGCGTGCCAATTCGTGCCATCACGTGAACGTCGCGTGAACGATGCACGAACTGGAGTGAACTGGTCGTGAACAGTGCGGGAAAAACACCAGTGCGTTGTGGCACGCACTGGCGCGCATCAATGCGTGCCAGTGCGTGGCAAAAATGCGCACAAGTGTCAGGCAGGCTTTAGTCACTATCTATACAAGCTTGCCGACCAGGGTTCGATTCCCAGCCGGTCACAAGCTCTTGTCTTTGTGTGATTTCGCCTGGGGCTCTGATCCCGAGGTCGTTTAGAGAATCCAGACATTAATGTATCAAAATTATATATGGCTTATTTGAATATGAAAAAAACACGTCTAAGAGTGCAAAATTTAACATATATATATATATATATATATATATATACATATATTATTTACTGGTTTCTTTAATGATCAAGATATTTCAAAATGAAGGGTTTTATTTGCATTGTCTACATCAGCGTAAAACTAAGTTAGATGTCTTAAATGCTATTCAATATAACTATTTGTAATGAAAACGATGAAAATAATTATTCAATTGCTAATCTATACTTCTATACTTAGGTTTTGAGCATTTGGACAAGACAAAAGCAATGCAATGGCGTCATTGCGAAAGGGTAGCGAATGTTCGGTACCTGTACCACTCGTACAGGTAACAAACCTTCGTCTGATTTTTATCAAACACATGTTGTTTAACTAGACCCCCGTAAAAACGTAAATTCTGTTTGTTATTCCGCTGAGGCAAATACTCCTGATCATAATCTTGCCTCGCATTGTACTACTTATATACTGTATACAGTACATCATGAATTTACCATATCAAAAGCCTTACGCTATATTATGCACCATGAACCTCCTCTTTTTTACATTAAGATATGTTTGTATTTGTATTTTAATACTTAATTGTTCGGTTGCTGTAATTATCTGTTACTTTCTTTTTCTGTTTTCACATATTTCTTTCCCTTAAGTATTTGTTTTATTTTCCGTATAGGAACAATACAGCTTGGGATTGTTTGCTTTGTAAGTCATCCTATATGAATACATGTGCATTTGGGTGGTAATGATAATAATAATAATAATAATGATAATAATAATAATAATAATAATAATAATAATAATAATAATAATAATAATAATAATAATAATAATAATAATAATAATAATAACAATACCATTGCTAAAATAGTCATCGAATGTTTCCTATTCGTCCATATGTAGCAACGACATAAAAATGATTATGTAAAGTAGAAACATTTATATTAATCTTATATAAGAAAAAATCCTAACTATAGCATAAGAGAAAAGTGTAGAATCGTTCTAACATTTCAAAATGCAGATTGGCTGACTGACCTAATGTCCTCATATTGCATCAAAATTGCTAAATTACTAATATTTTTTTTTATCAAATGACCTTTATATTTAACTATTTTTCTCCCATACTTCATCGCAACAATAACCGATCTAACTTGTGTATAAGGTCCCTGTTGAGTTCTGGTGTCGGATCTCCATGGGTACATAAACTTCCATGGCAGAGTTCATTATTATTATTATTATTATTATTATTATTATTATTATTATTATTATTATTATTATTACTTGCTAAGCTACAACCCTAGTTGGAAAAGCAGGATGCTATAAGCCCAAGGGTTCCAACAGGGAAAATAGCCCAGGGAGGAAAGGAAACAAGGAAAAATAAAATTTTTAAAAGAATAACATTAAAATAAATATCCTATATAAACTATAAAAACTATAATAAAACTAGAGGGAAAGAAACAAGACAGAACATCGTGCCCGAGTGTACCCTTAAGCAAGAGAACTCTAACCCAAGACAGTGGAAGACCACGGTACAGAGGTTATGGCACTACCCAAGACTAGAGAACAATGGTTTGATTTTGGAGTGTCTTTTTCCTAATCTAATTTTCAGCCATTTTTTTCCCTCTGGTAGTATAAACCTTTTATCCGCAGGCTTCGTTGTAGATTAATACTTATTATTACAAAACCTGGGAGATTTTGTCATTAATTATCGGGTCTATTTTCAATCTTCTGTTGCTAATTTTGTATATGTTGTACAAGACTTTGAATTCTTGCCTTTTTATATTGATAATGCTTATCTGGTTGGCCTAAAATGAAGAAATTGAAAATAAGTTCGGCATTGTGTACCATTTACAATTTCCTACGATTCTACACAGAAATATATTCCTAGAAACTAAGCTAGTTTAATTGATCTCTTTAAATAATACATATATTTTAGAAATGAAAACATATTAACAACAAAACTTTTTAAGTTTTCATGGAAATTTTCACTTTCATCGTTATAATTAGTCAATTTATCTTCGCTAAAAGGTAGGCACCTAAACTAAAAAGCAGTCAAGAGAATCATATTTTAATAACAAACATACAATCATACATAAAGGAATAATATCAGGAAGGACATAAGGACACTTAAATCTAAAACAAGAGGACTACAATCAATGATTAAAGCTTTTACCAAAACAACGCCTTTGAGGGCGCTCTCGAACAGAATAGACATCTTGTAAATACACACACAAATAAAAGTGTTAGGCTCCAGCTGCTCTGATCACCTGTTTATTTTATTTATTATTTTTTTGCAGAACACCTGTTGTGAGTAAGCACTAAGCACACTTGTTCTTGAATCACCTGGCTTTGCCTGGCCGCTGCACACCTGTTGAAGTCCTGACACGTGTTACCCTTAGGGTAATAAGTCAAAAGTTCATCACATTTTTTATCGTTGTTTTTGAGACTATGTGCACTAAATTTTCTTCTTCATTCTTGTAAAATTTGTTTTTTGTGCAAGGATATCATATAATGAAACCGTTTTTCTTTATATGCTTCTTATTTTACAGAACAAGTTGAAGATAACCTTCGAAATTAGAAATTACTTTTATAATGAAGAGAACCTATATAGCATTAAGGGTATCCTTTCGATGACTAAGTTGTACGTTAATCTCATTTTCAACTGATTTGTAATTAATTGGGAAATATCACAGTGCTAAGATCCATGAATTTGAAACCCAAAACAGTAAAAAGAAGTTTATGAGAACTTTAATTAAACAGAACAACTTTACGCATAAAGCTTCGTAGATATTGTTAAGAATTTATCTGATTACGCCATGTAAGATTTTACTTTTCACATCAGTTTTACGTTGAATAACCAATATATTGATAAACAATCAATTCTGAAAAATTGACATACATAATAGCATTCTTTCTGGTAGACACCGGGAAACTTGTTTTTCGTGAAGCATCAGTTTTATAGAGATTTTATTCGAAATTACAAGAACGCTTAATGCTTTAAAGCCAATTTGGTAAAAATAATGAGGGAATATTAGGAACAAATTATCCGGTATCCATCAAGTATGAATATTTATAAATTTTCAAAATGTTATATTTTCGAAATATTAATATCGATATAAATCAACGACTCTTCATTATGGTAATCATCTTATTACTTTATTATAATTTCTGCAAACAATTTTGCGTTGGCTTTTAAAGTACTTTGCTAAAGCTCCTCTTTTTGACATCTGTTCGATTATATAAACTTTTGATAGTATTAATTTGGATGTACGGCCTTCAACGGCAAATGAGCTAAAATCTAGTGCTATCTTATCTAATCGGTTAATGGTTCAACAGTTTGCAACGACAAGTTACAATCAATCAATTAATCATCTTCGTAGATTATCAAAGCAGCTGGTTCGGGGACTTTCGAGAAGAAGCAATCTTCGTTTCAACTTACCATAAAAGAAAGGATTTGTTGACGAAATTAAATTGACACTGTTATTATTGTTATTATTATTATTGGCTGGTTTTTTTTATGGAAATGGCAATTATTTTCGTAAGATTTTTAGTATCAAGGGGACGTGAGTTATGAGTTAAAATATATATATATATATATATATATTATATATATATATATATATATATATATATATATATATATATATATATATTATATATATATATATATATATATATATATATATATATATATATATATATATATGGATTAAAAAAAAAGGATTTTATTATGCAGAAGCCTGGAAGATGACCAGAACATGATCCATCTCATTCAAATCCACTTTCTTTTCAGCTCATATACATTGGGAAAAAAAATAGAAATGAGGGGTCTTGACACCTAAAAAAGCGATATATTTAACTTTTGGAGGACACAAATCTAAAGGCCAATTTGTTAAGTTGTCTGAGAGTTTAACGTGACTGAATAGTATTTTAGTGAGAGTTTAAACCAATTCATAACTTCTAAAGGCTTTGGTTTAAATAATATTTACGATATACACACTTAGAGAAATCGCTTTTAGTAAAGGTAATTTACATAATAGTTATTAATTTTTTCCCTGCTCTTGGCCCTAAATTGTGTCATTTTCAAGTGAAAATCATTGTTGAATGAAGTCCATTTATAGAAAGAATAGTGTTTTAAAAATGCGTTAAAAAAAAAAAAAAAAAAAAAAAAAAAAAAAAAAAAGCCTCGTTCACAATCAAGATGTAGTATGATTAAATAACGCTCTTATTACAGTACTGTTAATGCATATGGTGATTTATAGGCTGCAGAAATAAATTTAACATTGACCTTTTTTTTCTTGTTAGTTAAATATTAAAGTGAGGAATGTAGGTAGCTAAATGAAATCTGAAAAGAGAAAAAAAAGTAAGGTTCGAGAAGAACACGTCCCTGGGTTGACATTTTATTCAAGTGTTTGAACAAAATATATTTTCTTAGATACTACAATCGATAATTTAATTTATAGCCTCATTTGCAATGGAGTTGCTTCTTCCCTCATGTAAGCAGGTGATTATTTCAACAGGTAGTATAAAATATCTTTATTAAACTTATTGATTAAGTAATTAACTGAGGTGCTTAAATAATTTGAGTCATACATAAAGAAGTCAATAACAAATATTTACATTCACAGTCATCAAATTGTTAATATTACATCAAGAACTTGTAAAAATATCAGCTAATTATGTAGAAATATCGACGGTAAATTAACAAGAAGACATGATCACAAGCATTGAAACGGTAAATTAGTACATTACAAAAAAAATTTCAGTATTTTTGTAGTTTTAGAAATTTCTCAATTGTACCAATAAGATTTTGCAAATGAAATAAAACCTGATAAACGTCACATGATTAAGAAACGAACATCCGGGAAAGGCCCTGCTGGAGAGATACGAAAACTGAACTTCTTTCCTAAGAATAAAATTACGGCGTCGGATAAATTTTACAAGTTTCTTGAAACTGAAAGTAGTTAAAGCTTTATGCTCTCCTCTCTCTCTCTCTCTCCTCTCTCTCTCTCTCTCTCTCTCTCTCCTCTCTCTCTCTCTCTCTGTATATATATATATATATATATATATATATATATATATATATATATATATATATATATATATATATATATATATATATATATATATGTATATATATATATATATATATATATATATATATATATATATGTATATATATATATATATATATATATATGTTTATATATATATATATATATATATATATATATATATATATATATATATATGTATATGTATATATATATATATATATATATATATATATATATATATATATATATATATATGTATATATATATATATATATATATATATAGAGAGAGAGAGAGAGAGAGAGAGAGAGAGAGAGAGAGAGAGAGAGAGAGAGAGAGAGAGAGCAAATCAATAAGATATGTCCGTAAATGTTTATTTAATTCAGTAAAGGTAATTCGAATATGGAATCAGTGGACATTTGGATTTGACGCAATAAAGGTCAGTTTCCATTATCCATTGGACAATACCTTTTAAATTTTTTTTATTTTTATCAGAAGTAGAAAAATTCAGCCCAATTCCAAAGCATATTTTTGCTCATTCTCTTTTAAACCTGTACTTAATTAGCATGAAAAGTAGAAAAACTTAATTTTTATCTATTTTCGGTAACCAAAACATATCGCCAGAAGAGAAGTTACTTTGCAGAAATATCACCGTATGAAAATCGCTCTCTTTCTCCGCTACAATATCATTATACCACTTATTTATGGACTGCTCGTACGTGGTTAGAGCTTCACAAAAAATAAATACCCTTGTTCAGACATTAAAGGCACAACATCGGCAGCTAAATGTAGAGTCCAAAGGCACCTCAGAAGCCACATTAAACAAGACCTTTTGTATTTCGCCCAAATGCCATAGTTCCCAAGATTTACTTTCATAGCATGACCTTAATTATCATAATAAGACGTTAAAGAGAAAGGGAGTACTACTATACAGACGCCAATTTATGGCCGGCCGCAATTAATGCTACTGGAACTACCATCCCAACTCCTGTGGCACAAGTTGTGGTGACCAGTAGCCTTTACCGCGCTCAGCGAAGTAGAACAAAAGGCAGTGGACAAAAGAAAAAAACCCATCCAGGTTTACGACTGTGGTAACATAATCGAGTCTTTATGACTCTTACCTTCTCATAGAACAGAAAACTTAAAATACCCTTTTATGGTCGATATTAAGAAAACCGCTGTGAACCGGAAGGACATCAGGGGACACAAGCCATAATGTCATAAGCTTTGCCATCTGTTTATTAGAGTGTAATGTACTATAGGGTCGGGTTGGAGGGGGGTGGCCGCAAACTTCCACGTAAGTTATCATAACTTACCATCATCCTTTTCTATAATGGGTGGGCTCTTCGATAACCGACGAAATGACCTCGCAATGCAAGTCCTGAGAATTTGTATTGAAATATGTCAAAGCCGTAAACTGTGATTCTGAAGGAAATTTTTGAGTTAAAAACCCCGGGCTTTTATTATATGTACCTAGACACAGATAATATCTGCATACATTTTCAATCAAAAGAATATTGCGACAGAGAAATGGATTTATGAAATTTGGGCAATATGGTCCTGCCCTATGACCAGGGAGGCCATTAAGCTTTGTCAGAGCAATCATGCAGTATACTAGTTTGTCATTTGATTCTTTTGGTCATTTTAAAAAGTTAGTAATAAGTTGAGCATGAATCTTACTCGAAAGCAATTGCAATTTCTTGCCAAACTACAGTGTCTAGTAATTGTAAAAATACGCATGTTCATTTCTTTTGAAACCAAAGAATTTTTTTTTTCTAATTCAGACAAATAATTCGTTATAGTCTTTGGAGGATGTCAGTCAAGAACTTTATTAAACCTTTTTATTGTTACTCATTTGGAAAGTAGTAAGGATCTAGATCTAGATCTACCTTGTACATGTGGAGGGTTTTTTGTGATCCTCACCGTCTGCGTGACTGACATAATAGAAGCCTCTGGGATAAATAACAAACAAATGACCAATTAAATCATCTGGAAAGGGTTTTATTGACTATTTAAAAGAATTGAGTAAAACGCTCCTCTTGTTACATACACAGTACATCTGTGTATGTCTTACTCAAGTACAAATATGTGTACATTCGACCACCCGAAAAGCATAAGTTCCTGCCATATTGGATATCACAAATCATCACCAGTATATACATATTAATATATAAAATTCAAAGACCTTTATACCAATTTATATGACAAGAACACGATTAGATAAAGTATACATAAGTGTAAAAGTGCTGTGTAATAAATATATCATCCGAAATATAAATTCATCTTATTTCTTAATCCACTACGGAAACCATTCTTCTTGCGCAATACATCATAAGACAGATAACGTGAAGAAAATAGATAACTACATACAAGAACACATTCATACAAATTGCATATATATATATATATATATATATATATATATATATATATATATATATATATATATATATATATATATATATATACATATATATAGGCTATATATATATATATATATATATATATATATATATATATATATATATATATATATATATATATATAATAAAATTCCCCTATATGCATAAAATCACAAGCACGCCAATGTTAATGTGTTAAAACTTCCGAATTATCACGAAAACTCTTGAGAAACATGATGAAACCATCAAGACCTCTTAATTGCCCATCTCATTTGAAAAGGTGAACCCATACAGTTCAGCTTCAAATTCAGCATTAGATATTCACTTTTACATGGTCATTGGAATCCAGATATAAAGAAACTGATTCAGATCATGGGAATTACTCAAAAACGTGGAGATATAAAGTCATTCGAATTTTTCAGCGGAAAAAAATATTAGCCTTCGGGATTTGGCTATATATGATACTCTGGCCCTTTTAAAATAGCTAAATAATGTGAATGAAGAAATTTAGCTTTCAAGGTTTGGTTACAGGTGATAGCCTACTCTGATCCCTTTAAAATAGCTGAATAATATGAATAAAAAGATTATGTATTCTGACAGTGTACCTTAATACATACAAATACAATCGATATAAAAATCAAATATCATTTAAAGTGAATGGACGCTTCATAGGCCTTATACTGGAACAGATGCCCTAATTTTCTATGACTCAATGTTTCTATATATCTTCCACTTATTCTTTGGATAGGCAAATATAAGCCAATGTTACTCAAAGTTTATGTCTCAACAATCTTGTGGTAAAATGGTTATATCTACGATTTCGACTGAACCTCGTCATAATTCTTATGCCTCATTTTCAGAATAAGGCATCTGTTAAGTAGCTATGCTTACAATGTAAGATTCGACCCAACCTTACTAACAATGAATTAACACACTACACCATTGGCTTTCTTAAAACGTAAAGAAAATAAACATCAACATACACTCATGTGCTACAATAATAAGAAGAAAGCTCTTATGCCCTTACTTTCCTGAAAAAAGGTTCCTTTTAAGAAATATCAACTGGAAGAATAGAAAAAAAAAAGTGAACCGGGAGCAAGATTCCCGTCTTTCGGCCATCCATCGCAGTTTTACCCTGGTCGGCGAGAAGCCATCGATGAGGATTTACATAACACCATAGCCCACATCAGCTGTAAGCAGTTTGGAAAGCAACACACTCCAGCTATAAGGAGCTAAAACGACAACTTATTCAAGTTGTAAGTATCTCCGATCTACTGTATAGCTCAATTTAGGTGTCGGTAGCATTTCTTAACTATAGACATCTATTCAGCTGTAAACAGCTAAGAACGGCAACTCATTTAGGCAATGAGTCGCTATGAATATCAACTCGTTGCAGCTGCAAGAACTACAAGTGGTATCTCATTCTAGCTGTAAGCAGCTATGACTGGTATCTTGTTCTTAGCTGGGCTTTCAAAAGCCTCTAATAACAAATCTATATTGACGAGCTTACAGGTGGCAAACTTACATTTTCTTCCAGGCCATTGTGATTATCATATCATCTTCGCCAGTCGGTCAGTCTTTCAGGATATATGAATATACATAATCTATATATCTATGGCTTTGGCAGACTAGCAATGTGAGACTTTATGTGATATGACGATGTGCAAATAGAATGAAACGAAATGCAACTTAAACATAAAAATGTAACACTTATTGGCTATGAAGCTTAGTTTGGTATATCACTGGTGACGAAAGAGACGAAATCACAGTGGAAAGATATATATGACCTCTCCCTCCTCTCAAAATCTTCTCTCACTACATCGTTAAGATGTTTTTGAGGATACGGCTCTAAATCTTGCCTTTCTAGTGGACAGACGCAATCCTAACGGAGGCGCAACGTAGAAGTTAAGTTCTTTCGCGATGACCTGGTCACGGGGCTAGGTGGATGTGCGGATCTTTCTTGGGCAGATGTCATGCTCCGCGTTCTGGGTGTCCTTTGCTTGGAAGACATGTCTTTAGCCAAAGGGCTGGTTGTGGTTGTTTTGGTTGGTGTGGTTTCTAATGAAGATACACCGGAGTGGAGGAAGAAGAAGAATCCGCCGGAGAGTCGCCTCTGCCAGGCGTTTCGTTAACACTGACTTGTTTTTCAGCATCCTTCTTCGAACTCACTTCTGGAGGAACTTTGGCCGGTTTTGAAACATTTTTAGGACAGTCATTCGATTCCTTACGGTCAACTTGGTTAGGAGGTGGCAGCGTTTTCTCTGCATCAGCGTTGGTGGCTTTACTTCCAGGTTTAGATTCCAAAGAACCTAAAACATGCTGCGTATCCTTATCACTTTTCGCATTAACAGGCTCTTCTAATGGCGGACGTGACGTTGAAGCTTCAGCCTCTGAAGATGACGACTCAGTAGCTTGCCGTTTTTCTTGGAGGTGTTACCTGAAAAAAAGAAAGGTTCTTAGTCACATATGATGAAGTAACTGAAAAATACGTTATACCTCAATTAAACTAAAAAATATATAAAATTCAAAATCGTATTAGAATTCAGTATTCAACAAATACTGTAAACAAGTTATTATCCTTCTCTTTAGAAAATAAAATAGTTCCCAAAAGATATGAATATCAATATTGAAAATAAGTTGCCCCTTCGTGCAAATTTTTTGTCTACCCTCATTTGCATCAATTACTAGTCGCACATTCATTTACATTAAACTTTACTCCTTGAAGATATTTATTATCATTCAGGCTACTAGCTCAAAGGGCCTCTAGGTTTTCGGTCGAATTTCGTTGATATAATCATTAGATGGAACTATAAAATCAAGGGGAACACACATGAGACAAATAGTAAAACCTTGAACGAATAATTGATAGTAGGCCTACTAATTGTAGTAATAATGAAAAAAAAAAAAAACAGCCTTATCATCAATAATGATACTAATAATGATAAAGTTAATATGAAGTTTCGAGATGTCTCACTCTTAAGAACAAATATATAAGTGAGTATGTGTTTGAATCATGTCCTTGTAATTTTCCTTTTTCCTTTTTTTATTTTTGCAATCGCTTGCTATAATAATAATGATTAGATAACAATGTCCAATTTTCGACGTAATAAGCATTTTAAACGGTTAATTTAACCTTTTTCGTATCACATTTGTTAGAAAATTATCTGAGAGAGAGAGAGAGAGAGAGAGAGAGAGAGAGAGAGAGAGAGAGAGAGAGAGAGAGAGAGAGAGAGAGAGAGAGAGAGAGAGAGAGTCAAATATACCCTCTACTTCCATGTTAGTAAGAAGGCTCCTCAGGCTGCTTAATGTGGCTGTCTGTCAAATTATTAGTAGCCTTTTAAATTAAGAAATGTAATGTGCCTGCCAATCACCATAATGGATGCCATCCACATAAGCTGAGACCATCCAGTACACCGACGTCATGACTTCAAAAGGAGGATAATATAAAGAGAGAGAGAGAGAGAGAGAGAGAGAGAGAGAGAGAGAGAGAGAGAGAGAGAGAGAGAGAGAGAGAGAGAGATTGCTGAAAGATCTATGGTTTGGATATAAGTGAAGGTACTTTATATTTAAAGGTTTCTTAAAATAGATTTTTTTCAACTACTCTTAAAAGCAATACTTATTAATCAATGATGAATAATTAGTGAGATTAACCCATTATATTCGACGGCTTATGAAAGGTCTTTTTTCGTTACTGTATATTATCAGATAAGAAACAGGACATCAAGAATGATTATTTCACTGATCTGTCGGTTCATCCTTTTTTCAAATGTCTCCTCTACGATGAATGTTTTACTGTTATTAAAAAAAAATATTTTGACAGTTCGTGAAAAAAACGGAACTGGAAACTTTTTGTTATTGCTGTCTTTTTGCTACGTCTCAGTTCTTGTTTTCTTATTCCTTTTTTACCAACTAGTTTTCCACTTGAAGGTTTTCAAATCAGTGGAAGCTTATTTTGTAAATGATAAACAAAAAAATAGTTTTTCCTGTGGCTTTTATGTCAATATGCCCTTATTTTTGTAATGACAATAATATGATAGTAGAAGTCAAAATAAAAATATTATTGATTAGGACAGATAAGTCTCTGGCTGCGTTTGAAATTTTAATTTACTATAATTTCTATTCTTATCATTACAAGGACTTTTATTCCCACCGACAATAAGAACAGTAAAACTACGTAAAGATTAAAAATTTTAAAATTCTTTCTAAGACGGAATAAAATTCATGATTAAGGGGTATTAATTATCCTCATCTTTAAAGAACATAATTGGTCTTCACAGTATTAAGTAATAATGGTAATAATTGGCAAACCATGTTCATTTTGTTCTTGCACGATTGGATCTTTGTTGGAATAACAAATACATTTCGATTATATTCCATGGCTACTCTCTGAGCCTCTCCAAGGGTTTGTAAATCAATAGGTGCATAATGGGATTAATGTGTTAAAATAATGTAACTAAAATTACATATATTTCAAAATCAGATTACTTTTACTGGAGCTTTTAGTACACAAAATTGAGGAACCTCAACATCAATGTGTTTTAATTTCTTCAATTGTTTTTTATATATAGGTTGTGAAAGTTGTTACTCTATGAAGATATCTGAAATTTATAGATATATTACACACACGAACAGAATTTTAGATTACAGAGAGTCTGTTAAAGTTGATATTTTAAGAATGTCTTTTAAATTGATAATATTATGCAAACATTCACACACATACAATAATGAGAGAGAGAGAGAGAGAGAGAGAGAGAGAGAGAGAGAGAGAGAGAGAGAGAGAGAGAGAGAGAGAGATGCCAAAAAAATTATCTTTAGATCAAGAATTAGCAGCAATCCGCTAGTTCAAGTCCTCTTAGACACTAATGCTTGTTTATGTCCAAAGTTGAAGAAAAGATGGCAGAACATTATTTTGTTCTTAGCTTTAGAGGGAGAGCTTCCTCGGTTTTCCCTTTGAGTCCCGCTCAAGCTCGTTAGTTCTTTTGGTCCCTGCATCCTCACCATCCTTGTGAGCTAAGGATGGGGGGTTTGGGGGAGCCTAAAGGTCTATCTGCTGAGTCATCAGCAGCCATTGTCTGGCCTTCTATGGTCCTAGCTTGGGTGGAGAGGGGGCTTCGACGCTGATCATATGCATATATGATCAGTCTCTACGACATTGTCCTGCTTGATGGGGCAATGTCACTGTCCATTGCCTCTGCCATTCATGAGCGACCTTTAAACCTTTAAACCTATCTTGTGACATTGAGTTAATCGAATTTGTTCCCTACTTATATTGTTTTATTACTCACATTCTATTTCCATGATGCTCGTAATGATCCTTACTCTTGGTATTATGAAGGTCAACAACAGCTAGGCATTTCACATTCATTGTTGTATATGATCTTAATATGTATAGCCCAAACGTGTCTACAACATAAGTATTAAGTGTTTATTATCCTTTTTGTATGATCATCTATTGATTTATGTTGTTCTTATTACTATTACCATTATTACTATTGTTATTGTTGTTGTTGTTGATTGTTGTTGTTGTTGCTACTGTTTATGATAAATCCTTAAGATGAAGATATGCAAAAATATCCTAAAATAAGTAAGCATTGAAGTTCGTATTTTACTTCTAGAAAAAAAAAATATGCTCATAGAATGCCACTGATAATGAAATTTTGGCTCTCCATAATTCTATAAATTCATTTATGCGCAGACACATAAGATACAAAAATGAATAAAAATGGTCCGAAATTTTCCTCTACCCTACACATCATAAAGCTTTCTGACATTTGTTCCTAGAAGTTTCATATAGAAACGGAAGAAACAACTACACCAACAACAACCGCACAAACAATACTTATTTTTAAAGGTAAAATCTTTTTTCTTGAAGTTTCTTATGACATCCGCTTTCCGACCAGAAATTATTACTTGAACACCCTTCTGCTGCAAGTTACTTCCGGTCGACTTCCTCTGTAGGTCCTTCACTTCCGTTCTTCCTTCCTGTTTCTCTCTCATGCTCACTCATCTTCCCAAAGTTTCTAGCTTGAATTATTTTCTTTTTGTCACCATCTCTATTCCCCGGCCTCGTCATAGCTGTAAAAGCTTTGTGATACCCAGAACATAATGTTCAAATATCATAGAATGTTTATTATTATATATTTAATTTTATTGAATCAAATAATCTATCTCTCTCTCTCTCCTCTCTCTCTCTCTCTCTCTCCTCTCTCTCTCTCTCTCTCTCTCTCTCTCTCTCTCTCTCTCTCTCTCTCTCCCTATATATATATGTATATATATATATATATATATATATATATATATATATATATATATATATATATATATATGTGTGTGTGTGTGTGTGTGTGTGTGTATGTGTGTATGTTTGTATGTATATAATAAAATAATCGCTTAAATTCACCCTTTTTTCGAATAAAAAACTATTAGGAAATCTCGAAAGTTAAGTGGACATAGCATAACCATTGTATTTTTAGTAAAAGTTACGGTGAACATACATTTTTATCTAATATCTATAACTCTCTATCTATCTACCTATATATGTATATATATATATATATATATATATATATATATATATATATATATATATATATATATATATATATATATATATATATATATATATATATACACGTGAGCACACGTATACAGTATATACACACATATATATGAGGGAGTGTGCGTGTATATATGTACAGTATGTCTCAAGTTACGAAGGTAAAGAATTAAAAGCTTAATTTGAATAGATGCTTTTGTTATATTGACATTTTCTAGCTCATTGTAATTGTGACAAGTTAATGACATGAAAGAACCAACTCCAATAACAATGGTCATATTTTCTTCTGAGGCTTGTTACATATTTTATGATGATCGGAAAATGTCTTGGCTTATCAGGTTTTAGCAAGTTTTTACCCATATATAATTACATACAAACACGCATATATATATATATATATATATATATATATATATATATATATATATATATATATATATATTATATATATATATATATATATATATATATATGTATGTTTGTGTGTGTGGGGTGTGTGTGTGTGTAATTTTACGATGCACACCTACATATAATGACCTAATCCTAATCGTATCCCTTGGGTTGCCCTCGAACCATCCCTCTCCTTCATTCCTGTCAACCTTACACCTCGTGCCCAAACCCTCGAGGGAGTAGTCAATTTAAAGGGCGTAGGACTCTTAAAACCTATCTCCTGGGTGCCCCTGCTAGGCCTATATAGCAGCTTTAGGGTCGCCTCTCTGACAGCTGTTTAGTGCCGCTTACACGTCGCCTTCAGGATGTTGACAGAGCGAAGGGGCCTCGCCCAGTATGGGGTCCCCTCGTCAGATTAGGGAGATAGGGACTCCTTGCTTGATCCCATCACCTTCCACCTGGACCCCCCCCCCTTCCCTCCCACCCATCCAATAATCTCATACACAGTATGTTCCTATTTCACGATTCCGCGTTCGGGTTAGTTTATGATTCGTTGTTCCTTCCAAGAAAACCTCTCTTATTATCAGGTGACGATTGGTTTACACCAGCCGTACCTGTCCTCTCTAGCCTTTGAAAGTCATATGGATGTTAAAGGGAGAATTTGGTCTCTAATTTCTCTCTCTCTCTCTCTTTACCTTTTTTTCTCAATGTCCCTCTCTAAATACTTAGAGGGCACAAAGGTTATTTGTCATTATTTGTATTGATCGATGTGGACATACTTCGGAGTTAAATGTTCGTAATGGCTTTTCTATTACTTTGTGCATTTTTTGTTGTTTTGTGCGCGCAGGATTTTATATTTGTAT
>NC_090732.1:113068678-113072252 GCF_036898095.1 Palaemon carinicauda
TGCCATCAAAAGGGACGAGAAAAGATTGCTGCCCCTAAGTTTACCATATAGTTATAATATCAACTGTAGATGATGACGACAGTAGGTTACACACAGAAATTAATTAAAAATATGAATACACCTTGTGTTCATGTCAAAGTTTCATTATTACAGTTTTCCTAATCCGATAAACAAGGAAAAGAAATATCAGGAATTTGGTAAAATTATTTCAAATCCGAATTTGAAAAAACAAATGTTTGTTGAGTGTTGCTAATCCCGGTAAATTTTCATATCTCTAATTTGAAAAAAGAAATAAAAGAGAATTTGACCTCTCAATAATACACCAATTGATAGAGATTTTACTGAACTTTGTCTATTCATATTTATTCTATTTTCAATTTCACATAAGTTGACTGAACGCGTGTGATGGAAATTAGCTTTGGTTGATGGTCAATAACTGAATTCCTAGTAACTTTCATTCTCAAAAATTACAAATTGTATGGCTGTTTACTTATCAGTGATTATATGTATATCAAGGTGGTTATTGTGTCTGTGATTATGTTTTATTATTTCTGTACGTTTTATACGTAAGTGCTAGTTTGTGCGTCTGTCTCTGTAATCACTAGGAATATAATAAGATGATTTATATTATTATCTGTGACCTTTGAATAGTTTGCCATAAGCAATACCATATATTCTTCGGACCAATTGAAGATAAAAGAGAAAAGTTTTTTATCATTTCCAGTATTCTCTCTCTCTCTCTCTCTCTCTCTCTCTCTCTCTCTCTCTCTCTCTCTCTCTCTCTCTCTCTCTCTCTCTCTCTCTCTCTCTCAATGCAAAAGCCCCATGTTATCTTCTATCTCTGTGATTGTTGACAGAGAAGAGCCTCCACCCAGTAGGGGTTTGGAGATTCATTATGCTCCTCTAATAAGACTCCATCGGCCATGATACGGAAGCCCCTTCTTAAGTATTCATAGAGAAAGAAGGCCTCCGTTAATACGAGGGTTCTTGCCGTTCTTGGGCGGGGTAGGCTTAAAAAATGATTCGGTAATGAATTAGGTAGGCGCTACTGTCTAATCATTTCTGCCTTGGACCTACATGCCTTCTATAAGCTTTTATGGGCTTCTCTGTTAATCATTTGTGTGGTTTGTAAA
This sequence comes from Palaemon carinicauda, assembly GCF_036898095.1. Lineage (NCBI taxonomy): Eukaryota > Metazoa > Arthropoda > Malacostraca > Decapoda > Palaemonidae > Palaemon > Palaemon carinicauda. Next base: position 113,069,812 of record NC_090732.1, read on the forward strand.
TATAGGCGTTATTTTATGTTTACTGGGAATTACGATGGAAATAAATTGTACTAAGTTACTGTTATTTTTTATATAGTAGAATAAACGTAAATTTTTTAGTTTATCAAGGATCCTTTCTCCAGCTTCATCGGTTTTCGAAATCTTCATTGTAAAGTTTGCCATATAATATTTACATTTATACTACTGTGAATATATTTCCCTTTTATTATCCCATTAAAGTAACTCTTTCTATTGTGCATCATGGCTGCAAAATTTTCTTTTTCTTTTAATACTCAGAATTTCTGTTCTAACTTGCATCAGAGTGAGTAAAGCTCATTGTCGAGAAATAAGATTAGAAAAGAGGTAAGAGTCATTTCTTCATTCTTAAGAAAGTCTTGTGGTTTTGCTAAAAAAAAAAAAAAAAAAAAAAAAAAAAAAAAAAAAAAAAAAAAAAAAAAAAAAAAAAAAAAAAACGCCTCTTCTTGTGTCGTACTCTAACCGCCGTCAAAACATTGTATTTCGTCTAAAAATTTTCATTACTAGTCGACTACTGTCATTATTCTTACTATCACTATGCAAATTTTATTCATATGGCTCGTGTCTAAAAATCCTTTACAGAAAGTATATAAAGGAAGAAAAATTTTGGATGTTTCAAATCAATATAATAAAATTCACTCTTTTTTTACGTTGAACCGACAAATTTAAAGCACAATCAGAATTATGAATTTGGCTATTGTGACATCTCATCTCAAGTTATGATAGATAATATAAAATTAGCTATCTATGGGAAACTCGATTTTGACTACCTTGAATATACACCTCATTGCTGGTTCAGATAAAAAGTATGTGCAAGAATACCTGAATCAAGAAACTGATATTCGTGCGGAAAGGTCAATTTTTCTTTGGCAACAGAATATAAAAAATAAATGTAGAATATTAGAGAGTTCAAAGGAAGAAAAATAAAAGAAAACAAAATACTAAAATTGATCTAAAGTTAAAGTCAAAAGGACTAATTCAGATTCATGAGATGCAGTGATCATGGAAATATTATTTTTTACTGAAATCGTCATGGTCAGAGTGGTCTGTCACTTTTCCATCCTCTTCTCTCCCAACTCCCACATCATTGTCTCTCCCTCTAGTTGTACTTTGACATGTAGTTTCTCTCCGGAATTCGACTGTAATATTAACCTTGAATAAATATTGAACCTTTTCTAATTTGTCATTTACAATTCATAAGACAAAATTACATCTTTTTCCATGGATAATTGAAAAGTTTAGTTTCCAACCAGACCTGGTGAAAATACCAACTCGCTTGAATGATATAGACGCAAATTCTCAAAAAAAAAAAAAAAAAAAAAAAAATGATATTAATTTCTGAAACATTCAATTTTATATACTAAGGCGAACCAGTTTCGGGATGTTGAAAAAGATTGATAATAATTATACTCACATATATGCTCATAATATTGAGAGAGAGAGAGAGAGAGAGAGAGAGAGAGAGAGAGAGAGAGAGAGAGAGAGAGAGAGAGAGAGAGAGAGAGAGAATCGCTGAAAGCCATTGTAACATATTTTCTTTTGACAATAAATCGGAATATGAACAAGTCTCCTTTGTTTTCCTTTTCAAGGAATCTTAAAGTTCATTTCCTTGCCCGTATCTAGCAGGAAACGTTCTGACAGCTGGATTTTCTTAAACCTTTGTTTCTCTGATTGGCTAAGGCTTGAGTCACGAAATCAAAGCAAGAAATCTTTTCTGAGACGGCATCCCTACCCGGTCGACTAAAGGTAAAAAGAATGGTGAGATGCAATGTCCTCTCTCTCTCTCTCTCTCTCTCTCTCTCTCTCTCTCTCTCTCTCTCTCTCTCCCTTGTTTTGTATTTTTCATCATTTCAATTTATATTCATATTTCAATCATTATGTCAATCTTATTCTTTTCCTTCGTGTTCTTTTTCATTTACTTTCCTCATTACTTTTTATACAGCTTGAAAACGGTCCTCAGTCACTATTAACCGATCAGAATAAGTATCTTTCAAATATCTATTTCGCAATTGTGCTATTGTGCCATTCCCATGTTGCTCTTACATCTCACTGTCTTTTTTCCGATATTGTTATTTTACCTCTCAGACTTGGTCTAATTTTATTTTCCCGTTTCACTGCCTGATTCAATTTTATTTTCCCACACAAGGTCTCTCCCCAATTATATTTTACCATATCACTGTCTAAATCCAAACTTATATTTCCACTTCAGACTTTACCCTAGTTTCACTTTACCAGTTCACTTTCTAATTCCAACTTAATTTTTCCACCTCATGCCTTGTCCCTGTTTTGAAATACCATTTCACTGCCTTATTCAAATCTTATTTTTTTATCCCAGTCTTGATTAAAATTTTATTTGTCTTATATGACTTTTATTTTCCACCTTAAGCCTTGGCCCGATTTTTATCTTCCAAATTCATTGCTTTATT
>NC_090732.1:113072752-113110252 GCF_036898095.1 Palaemon carinicauda
GCAGAAATAAATTTAACATTGACCTTTTTTTTCTTGTTAGTTAAATATTAAAGTGAGGAATGTAGGTAGCTAAATGAAATCTGAAAAGAGAAAAAAAAGTAAGGTTCGAGAAGAACACGTCCCTGGGTTGACATTTTATTCAAGTGTTTGAACAAAATATATTTTCTTAGATACTACAATCGATAATTTAATTTATAGCCTCATTTGCAATGGAGTTGCTTCTTCCCTCATGTAAGCAGGTGATTATTTCAACAGGTAGTATAAAATATCTTTATTAAACTTATTGATTAAGTAATTAACTGAGGTGCTTAAATAATTTGAGTCATACATAAAGAAGTCAATAACAAATATTTACATTCACAGTCATCAAATTATTAATATTACATCAAGAACTTGTAAAAATATCAGCTAATAATGTAGAAATATCGACGGTAAATTAACAAGAAGACATGATCACAAGCACAGAAACGGTAAATTAAGACATTACAAAATTTTTTTAGTATTTTTGTAGTTTTAGAAATTGCTCAATTGTACGAATAAGATATTGCAACTGAAATGAAACTTGATAAACGTCACATGATTAAGAAACGAACATCCAGGGAATGGCCCTGCGGGAGAGATACGAAAGCTGAACTTCGCTTACAAGAATAAAAGTACCGCGTCGGATAAATTTTACAAGTTTCTTGTAACTGAAAATAGTTAAAGCTTTATGCTCTCTCTCTCTCTCTCTCTCTCTCTCTCTCTGTCTCTCTCTCTCTCTCTCTCTCTCTAAATATATATATATATATATATATATATATATATATATATATATATGTTTATATATATATATATATATATATATATATATATATATATATATATATATATATATATATACATATTTAGAGAGAGAGAGAGAGAGAGAGAGAGAGAGAGAGAGAGAGAGAGAGAGAGAGAGAGAGAGAGAGAGACTAAATCAATGAGATATGTCCGTAAATGATTATTTAATTCAGTAAAGGTAGTTCGAATATGGAATCAGTGGACATTTGGATTTAACGCAATAAAGGTCAGTTTCCATTATCCATTGGAAAATATCTTTTATATTTATTGATTTTTATCAGAAGTAGAAAAATTCAGCCTAATTCCAAAGCATATTTTTGCTTAATCTCTTTTAAACTTGTACTTAATTAGCATGAAAAGTAGAAAAACTTAATTTTTATCTGTTTTCGGTAACCAAAACATATCGTCAGAAGCGAAGTTACTTTGCAGAAATATCACCGTATGAAAATCGCTCCCTTTCTCCCCTACAATATCATTGTGCCACTTATTCGTGGACTGCTCGGACATGGTAAGAGCTTCACTAAAAATAAATACCCTTGTTTCGACATTAAAGGCACAACATCAGCAGCTAAATGTAGAGTCCAAAGGCACCTTAGAAGCCACATTAAACAAGACCTTTTGTATTTCGCCCAAATGCCATAGTTCCCAAGATTCACTTTCATAGCATGACCTTAATTATCATAATAAGACGTTAAAGAGAAAGGGAGTACTACTATACAGACGTCAATTTATGGCCGGCCGCAATTAATGCTACTGGAACTACCATCCCAACTCCTGTGGCACAAGTTGTGGTGACCAGTAGCCTTTACCGCGCTCAGCGAAGTAGAACAAAAGGCAGTGGACAAAAGAAAAAAACCCATCCAGGTTTACGACTGTGGTAACATAATCGAGTCTTTATGACTCTTACCTTCTCACAGAACAGAAAATTTAAAATACCCTTTTATGGTCGATATTAAGAAAACCGCTGTGAACCGGAAGGACATCAGGGGACACAAGCCATAATGTCATAAGCTTTGCCATCTGTTTATTAGAGTTTAATGTACTATAGGGTCGGGTTGGAGAAAGAGGGTGGGACGCAAACTTCCACGTAAGTTATTATCATATCTCACCGTCATCCTTTTCTTTAATGGGTGGGCTCTTCGATAACCGACGAAATGACTTCGCAATGCAAGTCCTGAGAATTTGTATTGAAATACGTCAAAGCCGTAAACTGTGATTCTGAAGGAAATTTTTGAGTGAAAACCCAGGCTTTTATTATATGTACCTAGACACAAATAATATCTGCATACATTTTCAATCAAAAGAATATTGCGACAGAGAAATGGATTTATGAAATTTGGGCAATATGGTCCTGCCCTATGACCAGGAAGGCCATTCAGCTTTGTCAGAGCAATCTTGCAGTATACTAGTTTTTCATTTGATTCTTTTGGTCATTATAAAAAGTTAATAATAAGTTGAGCATGAATCTTACTCGAAAGCAATTGCAATTTCTTGCCAAACTACTGTGTCTAGTAATTGTAAAAATACGCATGTTCATTTCTTTTGAAACCAAAGAATTTTTTTTTTCTAATTCAGACAAATAATTCGTTATAGTCTTTGGAGGATGTCAGTCAAGAACTTTATTAAACCTTTTTATTGTTACTCATTTGGAAAGTAGTAAGGATCTAGATCTAGATCTACCTTGTACATGTGGAGGGTTTTTTGTGATCCTCACCGTCTGCGTGACTGACATAATAGAAGCCTCTGGGATAAATAACAAACAAATGACCAATTAAATCATCTGGAAAGGGTTTTATTGACTATTTAAAAGAATTGAGTAAAACGCTCCTCTTGTTACATACACAGTACATCTGTGTATGTCTTACTCAAGTACAAATATGTGTACATTCGACCACCCGAAAAGCATAAGTTCCTGCCATATTGGATATCACAAATCATCACCAGTATATACATATTAATATATAAAATTCAAAGACCTTTATACCAATTTATATGACAAGAACACGATTAGATAAAGTATACATAAGTGTAAAAGTGCTGTGTAATAAATATATCATCCGAAATATAAATTCATCTTATTTCTTAATCCACTACGGAAACCATTCTTCTTGCGCAATACATCATAAGACAGATAACGTGAAGAAAATAGATAACTACATACAAGAACACATTCATACAAATTGCATATATATATATATATATATATACATATATATAGGCTATATATATATATATATATATATATAAATTCCCCTATATGCATAAAATCACAAGCACGCCAATGTTAATGTGTTAAAACTTCCGAATTATCACGAAAACTCTTGAGAAACATGATGAAACCATCAAGACCTCTTAATTGCCCATCTCATTTGAAAAGGTGAACCCATACAGTTCAGCTTCAAATTCAGCATTAGATATTCACTTTTACATGGTCATTGGAATCCAGATATAAAGAAACTGATTCAGATCATGGGAATTACTCAAAAACGTGGAGATATAAAGTCATTCGAATTTTTCAGCGGAAAAAAATATTAGCCTTCGGGATTTGGCTATATATGATACTCTGGCCCTTTTAAAATAGCTAAATAATGTGAATGAAGAAATTTAGCTTTCAAGGTTTGGTTACAGGTGATAGCCTACTCTGATCCCTTTAAAATAGCTGAATAATATGAATAAAAAGATTATGTATTCTGACAGTGTACCTTAATACATACAAATACAATCGATATAAAAATCAAATATCATTTAAAGTGAATGGACGCTTCATAGGCCTTATACTGGAACAGATGCCCTAATTTTCTATGACTCAATGTTTCTATATATCTTCCACTTATTCTTTGGATAGGCAAATATAAGCCAATGTTACTCAAAGTTTATGTCTCAACAATCTTGTGGTAAAATGGTTATATCTACGATTTCGACTGAACCTCGTCATAATTCTTATGCCTCATTTTCAGAATAAGGCATCTGTTAAGTAGCTATGCTTACAATGTAAGATTCGACCCAACCTTACTAACAATGAATTAACACACTACACCATTGGCTTTCTTAAAACGTAAAGAAAATAAACATCAACATACACTCATGTGCTACAATAATAAGAAGAAAGCTCTTATGCCCTTACTTTCCTGAAAAAAGGTTCCTTTTAAGAAATATCAACTGGAAGAATAGAAAAAAAAAAGTGAACCGGGAGCAAGATTCCCGTCTTTCGGCCATCCATCGCAGTTTTACCCTGGTCGGCGAGAAGCCATCGATGAGGATTTACATAACACCATAGCCCACATCAGCTGTAAGCAGTTTGGAAAGCAACACACTCCAGCTATAAGGAGCTAAAACGACAACTTATTCAAGTTGTAAGTATCTCCGATCTACTGTATAGCTCAATTTAGGTGTCGGTAGCATTTCTTAACTATAGACATCTATTCAGCTGTAAACAGCTAAGAACGGCAACTCATTTAGGCAATGAGTCGCTATGAATATCAACTCGTTGCAGCTGCAAGAACTACAAGTGGTATCTCATTCTAGCTGTAAGCAGCTATGACTGGTATCTTGTTCTTAGCTGGGCTTTCAAAAGCCTCTAATAACAAATCTATATTGACGAGCTTACAGGTGGCAAACTTACATTTTCTTCCAGGCCATTGTGATTATCATATCATCTTCGCCAGTCGGTCAGTCTTTCAGGATATATGAATATACATAATCTATATATCTATGGCTTTGGCAGACTAGCAATGTGAGACTTTATGTGATATGACGATGTGCAAATAGAATGAAACGAAATGCAACTTAAACATAAAAATGTAACACTTATTGGCTATGAAGCTTAGTTTGGTATATCACTGGTGACGAAAGAGACGAAATCACAGTGGAAAGATATATATGACCTCTCCCTCCTCTCAAAATCTTCTCTCACTACATCGTTAAGATGTTTTTGAGGATACGGCTCTAAATCTTGCCTTTCTAGTGGACAGACGCAATCCTAACGGAGGCGCAACGTAGAAGTTAAGTTCTTTCGCGATGACCTGGTCACGGGGCTAGGTGGATGTGCGGATCTTTCTTGGGCAGATGTCATGCTCCGCGTTCTGGGTGTCCTTTGCTTGGAAGACATGTCTTTAGCCAAAGGGCTGGTTGTGGTTGTTTTGGTTGGTGTGGTTTCTAATGAAGATACACCCGGAGTGGAGGAAGAAGAAGAATCCGCCGGAGAGTCGCCTCTGCCAGGCGTTTCGTTAACACTGACTTGTTTTTCAGCATCCTTCTTCGAACTCACTTCTGGAGGAACTTTGGCCGGTTTTGAAACATTTTTAGGACAGTCATTCGATTCCTTACGGTCAACTTGGTTAGGAGGTGGCAGCGTTTTCTCTGCATCAGCGTTGGTGGCTTTACTTCCAGGTTTAGATTCCAAAGAACCTAAAACATGCTGCGTATCCTTATCACTTTTCGCATTAACAGGCTCTTCTAATGGCGGACGTGACGTTGAAGCTTCAGCCTCTGAAGATGACGACTCAGTAGCTTGCCGTTTTCTTGGAGGTGTTACCTGAAAAAAAGAAAGGTTCTTAGTCACATATGATGAAGTAACTGAAAAATACGTTATACCTCAATTAAACTAAAAAATATATAAAATTCAAAATCGTATTAGAATTCAGTATTCAACAAATACTGTAAACAAGTTATTATCCTTCTCTTTAGAAAATAAAATAGTTCCCAAAAGATATGAATATCAATATTGAAAATAAGTTGCCCCTTCGTGCAAATTTTTTGTCTACCCTCATTTGCATCAATTACTAGTCGCACATTCATTTACATTAAACTTTACTCCTTGAAGATATTTATTATCATTCAGGCTACTAGCTCAAAGGGCCTCTAGGTTTTCGGTCGAATTTCGTTGATATAATCATTAGATGGAACTATAAAATCAAGGGGAACACACATGAGACAAATAGTAAAACCTTGAACGAATAATTGATAGTAGGCCTACTAATTGTAGTAATAATGAAAAAAAAAAAAAACAGCCTTATCATCAATAATGATACTAATAATGATAAAGTTAATATGAAGTTTCGAGATGTCTCACTCTTAAGAACAAATATATAAGTGAGTATGTGTTTGAATCATGTCCTTGTAATTTTCCTTTTTCCTTTTTTTATTTTTGCAATCGCTTGCTATAATAATAATGATTAGATAACAATGTCCAATTTTCGACGTAATAAGCATTTAAACGGTTAATTTAACCTTTTTCGTATCACATTTGTTAGAAAATTATCTGAGAGAGAGAGAGAGAGAGAGAGCGAGAGAGAGAGAGAGAGAGAGAGAGAGAGAGAGAGAGAGTCAAATATACCCTCTACTTCCATGTTAGTAAGAAGGCTCCTCAGGCTGCTTAATGTGGCTGTCTGTCAAATTATTAGTAGCCTTTTAAATTAAGAAATGTAATGTGCCTGCCAATCACCATAATGGATGCCATCCACATAAGCTGAGACCATCCAGTACACCGACGTCATGACTTCAAAAGGAGGATAATATAAAGAGAGAGAGAGAGAGAGAGAGAGAGAGAGAGAGAGAGAGAGAGATTGCTGAAAGATCTATGGTTTGGATATAAGTGAAGGTACTTTATATTTAAAGGTTTCTTAAAATAGATTTTTTTCAACTACTCTTAAAAGCAATACTTATTAATCAATGATGAATAATTAGTGAGATTAACCCATTATATTCGACGGCTTATGAAAGGTCTTTTTTCGTTACTGTATATTATCAGATAAGAAACAGGACATCAAGAATGATTATTTCACTGATCTGTCGGTTCATCCTTTTTTCAAATGTCTCCTCTACGATGAATGTTTTACTGTTATTAAAAAAAAATATTTTGACAGTTCGTGAAAAAAAATGGAACTGGAAACTTTTTGTTATTGCTGTCTTTTTGCTACGTCTCAGTTCTTGTTTTCTTATTCCTTTTTTACCAACTAGTTTTCCACTTGAAGGTTTTCAAATCAGTGGAAGCTTATTTTGTAAATGATAAACAAAAAAATAGTTTTTCCTGTGGCTTTTATGTCAATATGCCCTTATTTTTGTAATGACAATAATATGATAGTAGAAGTCAAAATAAAAATATTATTGATTAGGACAGATAAGTCTCTGGCTGCGTTTGAAATTTTGAATTTACTATAATTTCTATTCTTATCATCACAAGGACTTTTATTCCCACCGACAATAAGAACAGTAAAACTACGTAAAGATTAAAAATTTTAAAATTCTTTCTAAGACGGAATAAAATTCATGATTAAGGGGTATTAATTATCCTCATCTTTAAAGAACATAATTGGTCTTCACAGTATTAAGTAAAAATGGTAATAATTGGCAAACCATGTTCATTTTGTTCTTGCACGATTGGATCTTTGTTGGAATAACAAATACATTTCGATTATATTCCATGGCTACTCTCTGAGCCTCTCCAAGGGTTTGTAAATCAATAGGTGCATAATGGGATTAATGTGTTAAAATAATGTAACTAAAATTACATATATTTCAAAATCAGATTACTTTTACTGGAGCTTTTAGTACACAAAATTGAGGAACCTCAACATCAATGTGTTTTAATTTCATCAATTGTTTTTTATATATAGGTTGTGAAAGTTGTTACTCTATGAAGATATCTGAATTTTATAGATATATTACACACACGAACAGAATTTTAGATTACAGAGATTGTTAAAGTTGATATTTTAAGAATGTCTTTTAAATTGATAATATTATGCAAACATTCACACACATACAATAATGAGAGAGAGAGAGAGAGAGAGAGAGAGAGAGAGAGAGAGAGAGAGATGCCAAAAAATTATCTTTAGATCAAGAACTAGCAGCAATCCGCTAGTTCAAGTCCTCTTAGACAATAATGCTTGTTTATGTCCAAAGTTGAAGAAAAGATGGCAGAACATTATTTTGTTCTTAGCTTTAGAGGGAGAGCTTCCTCGGTTTTCCCTTTGAGTCCCGCTCAAGCTCGTTAGTTCTTTTGGTCCCTGCATCCTCACCATCCTTGTGAGCTAAGGATGGGGGGTTTGGGGGAGCCTAAAGGTCTATCTGCTGAGTCATCAGCAGCCATTGTCTGGCCTTCTATGGTCCTAGCTTGGGTGGAGAGGGGGCTTCGACGCTGATCATATGCATATATGATCAGTCTCTACGACATTGTCCTGCTTGATGGGGCAATGTCACTGTCCATTGCCTCTGCCATTCATGAGCGACCTTTAAACCTTTAAACCTATCTTGTGACATTGAGTTAATCGAATTTGTTCCCTACTTATATTGTTTTATTACTCACATTCTATTTCCATGATGCTCGTAATGATCCTTACTCTTGGTATTATGAAGGTCAACAACAGCTAGGCATTTCACATTCATTGTTGTATATGATCTTAATATGTATAGCCCAAACGTGTCTACAACATAAGTATTAAGTGTTTATTATCCTTTTTGTATGATCATCTATTGATTTATGTTGTTCTTATTACTATTACCATTATTACTATTGTTATTGTTGTTGTTGTTGTTGTTGCTACTGTTTATGATAAATCCTTAAGATGAAGATATGCAAAAATATCCTAAAATAAGTAAGCATTGAAGTTCGTATTTTACTTCTAGAAAAAAAAATATGCTCATAGAATGCCACTGATAATGAAATTTTGGCTCTCCATAATTCTATAAATTCATTTATGCGCAGACACATAAGATACAAAAATGAATAAAAATGGTCCGAAATTTTCCTCTACCCTACACATCATAAAGCTTTCTGACATTTGTTCCTAGAAGTTTCATATAGAAACGGAAGAAACAACTACACCAACAACAACCGCACAAACAATACTTATTTTTAAAGGTAAAATCTTTTTTCTTGAAGTTTCTTATGACATCCGCTTTCCGACCAGAAATTATTACTTGAACACCCTTCTGCTGCAAGTTACTTCCGGTCGACTTCCTCTGTAGGTCCTTCACTTCCGTTCTTCCTTCCTGTTTCTCTCTCAAGCTCACTCATCTTCCCAAAGTTTCTAGCTTGAACTATTTTCTTTCTGTCACCATCTCTATTACCCCGCTTAATCATAGCTACATAAGCTTTGTGATACCCAGAACATAATGTTCAAATATCATGGAATGTTTATTATTATATATTTAATTTTACTGAATCACAAATAATCTCTCTCTCTCTCTCTCTCTCTCTCTCTCTCTCTCTCTTTATATATATATATATATATATATGTGTGTGTGTGTGTGTGTGTGTGTATGTTTGTGTGTATATAATAAAATAATCGCTTAAATTCACCTTTTTTTCGAATAAAAAACTATTATGAAATCTCGAAAGTGGACATAGCATAACCGTAGTATTTTTAGTAAAAGTTACGGTGAACATATATTTTTATCTAATATCTATAACTCTCTATCTATCTATCTATCTATCTATGTATATATATATATATATATATATACACGTGAGCACACGTATACAGTATATACACACATATATATGAGGGAGTGTGCGTGTATATATGTACAGTATGTCTCAAGTTACGAAGGTAAGAATTAAAAGCTTAATTTGAATAGATGCTTTTGTTATATTGACATTTTCTAGCTCATTGTAATTGTGACAAGTTAATGACATGAAAGAACCAACTCCAATAACAATGATCATATTTTCTTCTGAGGCTTGTTACATATTTTATGATGATCGGAAAATGTCTTGGCTTATCAGGTTTTAGCAAGTTTTACCCATATATAATTACATACAAACACGCATATATATATATATATATATATGTATGTATGTATGTTTGTGTGTGTGGGTGTGTGTGTGTGTGTAATTTTACGATGCACACCTACATATAATGACCTAATCCTAATCGTATCCCTTGGGTTGCCCTCTAACCATCCCTCTCCTTCATTCCTGTCAACCTTACACCTCGTGCCCAAACCCTCGAGGGAGTAGTCAATTTAAAGGGCGTAGGACTCTTAAAACCTATCTCCTGGGTGCCCCTGCTAGGCCTATATAGCAGCTTTAGGGTCGCCTCTCTGACAGCTGTTTAGTGCCGCTTACACGTCGCCTTCAGGATGTTGACAGAGCGAAGGGGCCTCGCCCAGTATGGGGTCCCCTCGTCAGATTAGGGAGATAGGGACTCCTTGCTTGATCCCATCACCTTCCACCTGCCCCCCCCCCCCCCTTCCCTCCCACCCATCCAATAATCTCATACACAGTATGTTCCTATTTCACGATTCTGCGTTCGGGTTAGTTTATGATTCGTTGTTCCTTCCAATAAAACCTCTCTTATTATCAGGTGACGATTGGTTTACACCAGCCGTACCTGTCCTCTCCAGCCTTTGAAAGTCATATGGATGTTAAAGGGAGAATTTGGTCTCTCTCTCTCTCTCTCTCTCTCTCTCTCTCTCTCTCTCTCTTTACTTTTTTTTTTCAATGTCCCTCTCTAAATACTTAGAGGGCACAAAGGTTATTTGTCATTATTTGTATTGATCGATGTGGACGTACTTACGTGTTAAATGTTCGTAATGGCTTTCTATTACTTTGAGCACTTTTGTTGTTTTGTGCGCGCAGGATTTTATATTTGCACATACTTTGTGTATAAATATGAGTAACACAGATGCACGCACTATATATATATATATATATATATATATATTAAAATAAGCCCTATATTTTTTATACATTAATGTCTGGATTCTCTTAACGACCTCGGGATCACAGCCCCAGGCGAAATCACACAAAGACAAGAGCTTGTGACCGGCGGGGAGTCGAACCCTGGTCCGGCAAACCTGAGAATCCAAACATTAATATATCAAAAATATATGGCTCATTTGAACTGGAAAAACACGTCTAAATGTGCAAAATTTATCATATATATATATATATATATATATATATATGTGCGTGTGGTTGTATACCAGAAGTAAAAAGTTGCTTGTAAGATTAGGGGGAAAGACACGGTGTCATGAAGATTCGGCACACTGTTGTTGAGCACACACACACACGTACACACAGATATATATATATATATATATATATACGTGCGTCTCTCAGAGTGTTCTATTTGCAACGTGTCCTGTTTAGTTACCTAAGATTTTGTTCATTTCTTATTACGTTGGCTAATTCAGTTGTTGAGCATTATTATATTGGAAGTGCCTTCAACGTAAAGATGCTAGAACGGATATCTCTCTAAATCTTAACCAAATATCTAGTGAACAGGACTAATTTATGTGGTGCTATTTCCCTACTACTAAAATAATTTCATATTTACCGACGTTAAGATATTGCATATAACCTTTACTGGGATATCAAGTCTTATTCAAGAATAGTAAAACCAAGTATATAACCTTACCTACGATATATTCAACTGACAACCATGTTTAATATTCCTGCTAATTGAGAGAAAAAAAATCGCAGTTATCACCGTTTTCTTACTTTCAACTTGAGGGCATCTAATGATTTAAATTCGCAATATTACCCTCTCCACAAAGTGCATATAGCTTTAAAGTGCATAAATATTTATCCATTTTCTAAGGGACTTCTATTTCTAGCCCTTCTGGTACAGCTACAATACATTAGAACTTTTATCAAACAATTCTATACTTTTATTTTTTACTCTTTAAGTGGGTACTTTTCTTTTAGATTTTAAAAGACTATCGAAATGCATTATTCCGAAATGGTCCTGGATGTCGGAAATTATAGATGCACATGTCAGTATTTCTTAAAATATATTCATGTATATATATATATATATATGTGTGTGTGTATATATATATATATATATATATGTAGAGAGAGAGAGAGAGAGAGAGAGAGAGAGAGAGAGAGAGTTTTCAAGTTACCTCAGGTCTCACGTTGCTATCAACACCTTCTTTAGCATCGTCATCACCTCTTGACTAGAAAGGATCATTATCCGGCTGGATATCCAATTCATGTTCCCTCTATCCTTAACGTAAGCCGGAGCTCTTTGCTTTACATTATCTTACAAGCTTTATAACAAAAGTAGTCATTCTTTAGCAAATCTTTATAAATACAGTTCGTTACAACTATTGTTGTTTTGTATATTGGAAGTTGAGTTTTAAAGTTTATCATTATTATTATAACTGGTAGTAGTAATCGTTGTAGTGGTAGTAGTATTAGTAGTGGAAGTAGTACAGTAGTTTACCAATGCCATTAAAAGGGACGAGAAAAGATTGCCGCCCCTAAGTTTACCATATAGTTATCATATTAACTGTAGATGATGACGACAGTCACTGGGTTACACACAGAAATTAATTAAAAATATGAATACAGCTTGTGTTCATGTCAAAGTTTCATTATTACAGTTTTCCTAATCCAATATGGAAAAATCCCATAAGCCGCTAGCTTGATAAACAAGGAAAAGAAGTATTAGGAATTTGGTGAAACTATTTCAAATCCGAATTTAAAAAAAACAAATGTTTGATGAGTGTTGCTAATCCCGGTAATTTTTCATATCTCTAATTTGAAAAAAGAAATAATAAAAGAGAATTAGACCCTCAATAATACATCAAATAGGAACGATGTGTTTTATTTTAAATTTGTTGGTTGATAGAGATTTTACTGAACTTGTCTATTCATATTCAGGCTATTTTCAATTTCATATAGGTTAACTGAACACGAGTGATGGAAATTAGCTAATGTTGATGGTCAGTAACTGAATTCCTAGTAACCTTCATTCTCAAAACTTACAAATTGTATGGCTGTTTACTTATCAGTGATTATATGTATATCAAGGTGGTTATTGTGTCTGTGATTACGTTTTATTATTTCTGTACGTTTTATACGTAACATGTCATTCAATAAGTGATAGTTTGTGTGTCTGTCTCTGTAATCACTAGGAATATGATAAGATGATTTATATTATCATATGTGACCTTTGAATGTTTTGCCATAAGCAATACCATATATTCTTCGGACCAATTGAAGACAAAAGAGAAAACTTTTTTTTTATCATTTCCATTATTCTCTCTCTCTCTCTCTCTCTCTCTCTCTCTCTCTCTCTCTCTCTCTCTCAATGCAAAAGTCCCCCGTGTTATCTTCTATCTCTGTGATTGTTGACTGAGAAGAGCCTCCACCCAGTAGGGGTTTGGAGATTCATTATGCTCCTCTAATAAGACTCCATAGGCCATGATACGGAAGCCCCTTCTTAAGTATTCATAGAGAAAGAAGGCCTCCGTTAATACGAGGGTTCTTGCCGTTCTTGGGCGGGGTAGGCTTAAAAAATGATTCGGTAATGAATTAGGTAGGCGCTACTGTCTAATCATTTCTGCCTTGGACCTACATGCCTTCTATAAGCTTTAATGAGCTTCTCTGTTAATCATTTGTGTGGTTTGTAAATATAGGCGTTATTTTATGTTTACTGGGAATTATGGTAGAAATAAATTATACTAAGTTACTGTTATTTTTTATATAGTAGAATAAATGTAAATTTTTCAGTTTATCAAGGATCCTTTCTCCAGCTTCATCGGTTTTCGAAATCTTCATTGTAAAGTTTGCCATATAATGTTTACATTTATACTACTGTGAATATTTTTCCCTTTTATTGTCCCATTAAAGTAGCTCTTTCTACTGTGCATCATGGCTGCAAAATTTTCTTTTTCTTTTAATACTCAGAATTTCTCAGTTCTAACTTGCATCAGAGTGAGTAAAGCTCATTGTCGAGAAATAAGATTCGAAGAGAGGTAAGAATCATTTCTTTATTCTTAAGAAAGTCTTGTGGTTTTGCAAAAAAAAAAAAAAAAATAAAATAAAAAAAAATAAAAAAAATAAAAGAGAGAGAGAGAGAGAGAGAGAGAGAGAGAGAGAGAGAGAGAAAATGTCTACTTGTGTCCTACTCTAACTGCCGTATTTCGTTTAAGATTTTCATTACTACTTGACTACTGTCATTATTCTTACTGTTACTATGCAAATTTTGAGCATTCATATGGCTCGTATCTAAAAATCCATTACAGAAAGTACATAAAGGAAGATAAATTTTGGATGTTTCAAATCAATATATTAAAATTCACTGTTTTTTTACGTTGAACTGACAAATTTAAAGCACAATCAGAATTATGAATTTGGCTATTGTGACATCTCATCTCAAGTTATGATAGATAATATAAAATTAGCTATCTATGGGAAACTCGATTTTGACTACCTTGAATATACACCTCATTGCTGGTTCAGATAAAAAGTATATGCAAGAATACCTGAATCAAGAAACTGATATTCGTGTGGAAAGGTCAATTTTTCTTTGGCAACAGAATATAAAAAATAAATGTAGAATATTAGAGAGTTCAAAGGAAGAAAAATAAAAGAAAACAAAATACTAAAATTGATCTAAAGTTAAAGTCAAAAGGACTAATTCAGATTCATGAGATGCAGTGATCATGGAAATATTATTTTTTACTGAAATCGTCATGGTCAGAGTGGTCTGTCACTTTTCCATCCTCTTCTCTCCCAACTCCCACATCATTGTCTCTCCCTCTAGTTGTACTTTGACATGTAGTTTCTCTCCGGAATTCGACTGTAATATTAACCTTGAATAAATATTGAACCTTTTCTAATTTGTCATTTACAATTCATAAGACAAAATTATATCTTTTTCCATGGATAATTGAAAAGTTTAGTTTCCAACCAGACCTGGTGAAAATACCAACTCGCTTGAATGATATAGACGCAAATTCTCAAAAAAAAAAAAAAAGAAAGAAATGATATTAATTTCTGAAACATTCAATTTTATATACTAAGGCGAACCAGTTTCGGGATGTTGAAAAAGATTGATAATAATTATACTCACATATATGCTCATAATATTGAGAGAGAGAGAGAGAGAGAGAGAGAGAGAGAGAGAGAGAGAATCGCTGAAAGCCATTGTAACATATTTTCTTTTGACAATAAATCGGAATATGAACAAGTCTCCTTTGTTTTCCTTTTCAAGGAATCTTAAAGTTCATTTCCTTGCCCGTATCTAGCAGGAAACGTTCTGACAGCTGGATTTTCTTAAACCTTTGTTTCTCTGATTGGCTAAGGCTTGAGTCACGAAATCAAAGCAAGAAATCTTTTCTGAGACGGCATCCCTACCCGGTCGACTAAAGGTAAAAAGAATGGTGCGATGCAATGTCTCTCTCTCTCTCTCTCTCTCTCTCTCTCTCTCTCTCTCTCTCTACCTTGTTTTGTATTTTTCATCATTTCAATTTATATTCATATTTCAATCATCACGTCAATCTTATTCTTTTCCTTCGTGTTGCTTTTCATTTACTTTCCTCTTTACTTTTTATATGAGCTTGAAAACGGTCCTCAGTCACTATTAACCAGAAGAATAAGTATCTTTCAAATATCTATTTCGCAATTGTGCTATTGTGCCATTCCCATGTTGCTCTTACATCTCACTGTCTTTTTTCCGATATTGTTATTTTACCTCTCAGACTTGGCCTAATTTTATTTTCCCGTTTCACTGCCTGATTCAATTTTATTTTCCCACACAAGGTCTCACCCCAATTATATTTTACCATATCACTGTCTAAATCCAAACTTATATTTTCACTTCAGACTTTACCCTAGTTTCACTTTACCAGTTCTCTTTCTAATTCCAACTTAATTTTTCCACCTCATGCCTTGCCCCTGTTTTGAAATACCATTTCACTGCCTTATTCAAATCTTATTTTTTCATCCCAGTCTTAAATAAAATTTTATTTGTCTTATATGAATTTTATTTTCCACCTTAAGCCTTGGCCCGATTTTATTTTCCAATTTCATTGCTTTATTCCAGCCTTATTTGTCCTCCCCAGGTATTGCTCTAATTTCATATTACCCTATCACTTTCTTATTACAATTTTATTTTCCAACCCAGGCCTTACCTTAGTTTTATTTTACCATCTCACTGTCTTATTCTAATCTTATTCTTCCTCCTCAGGCATTGCTCTAATTTAATTTTACCATATCACTGTCTTATTCCTAATTCTACTTTACCCCCTCACTGTATTTTTCCAGTCTTATTTTCCACCAAGGTCTTGCTCTTCATACTATTTTACCATCTAACAATTTCATTTCACCTCGGGCCTTGCCTCAGTTTTATTTTACCCTCACTGTCTTGTTCCAATTTAAAATTTTCAACACTCGCTCTAATTTCATTTTACCATCTCACTGTCTTATTCCTCTCTCCTTGATGTACCCCCCTCCCCTCCCAGTCCCTTCGTTCTCCTTCCTAGCGAACACAAATAGCTCCGAGCAGCCCTTACAACCTTCTTCACGACCTCAAGTGCAGTCATGTCTCCTAGCTTATGAACTATGACCTTTCGTGTCGCTGGATCCCCTACCTCCGTCACGTCTATGGTCTATTTACCCATCATCCATCTCTCTCTCTCTCTCTCTCTCTCTCTCTCTCTCTCTCTCTCTCTCATAATAATTCCATATATTGACGTCTCTTCTCCATGATATTCTAAAATAAATAGTGCTTGAGACCATTATTCTTAAATTAGTCGATTGACATATCACATTTCTACTATACTGCAGTAGTACCAATCTAAGGGAAGGGCTTGGCGTGACCAAACGAGAAAACACGCGTTGCCACTTCTTCAAGTTTTACTAAGAAGCAGCCAAAATCATATTTCTTTATTTCTTACTATTTTACCATGGAAAAGATTACCCTATAGTCAAAATCTAGGCCCTGTACAGACTGGTGAGGGGTAATGGCCACAGAAAGGTTCACTGTAATAACTGTTTATTTTTCCTTTATTCAGATAATTGGCATGTAGTGTTTGATAAGTAATGCATATACCATAGTTATACTTTCAGCATTTGTATTGGCATTAGAACTTCAGAATTATGAAACAGCCTTTTTTTTCTCCTTCAATTAACTACGCAAAAGGGTGTTTTGTCTAATAATGATGAAAGCAGTTCATAACATGCACGTGACTGACACGAGATACCAAGTCAGAAGATGAATACCAAAGCCTCAGTTTTACACTCTATAATGTTAATATAAATGATTGGCTCAGTTTAAAGCATTTAATCGCACACACACATCGTTCAACGCCAAATATATATACTGTACCTCCAATGCCCACCTTCACCTTAAGGGACTTCACCTTATCAAATTTTACCATTCTTAAGGGTTTATTACATCTTAAGCGACAGAAGCGAATTCGTGTACTTGGACTGAAAATCGAGATTGTACATGTGGCATACATTTCTCAAATAAGATATTGAAAAACTGTTTAAAATATTGATAATTAACAACTATATACATAAAATCATGTAAAGATTTCGGAGTAATTCACTTTAATTTTGTTATCATACAACGACCTATATTTCATAAAATTTTGTTTAGAATGGAAGATTGGCAACGCACGTAAATAGTCTGTTTTGAGTATAGGCTGAACCATTTGGCAACATTACAACTCATATTTTCTTCCATAAACAAACAACATAAAAATTTTCCAATGTTTTTGAGTGTCGAAAAAAAAAACACTAATAAGTGAACAGAAATTTAAATATTAGAGTTTCCTTCATCTCATTAATCATCTAGGTAATGGCAGCCTTAATATTGGTCCTCTCCACTAATTCCATGATGATTTCTGTGAGTTTCTGCAGCATTGCAATAATACGGATCTTACATCTCTACATTTAATATATATATGTGTATATATATATATATATGTATATATATATATATATAGAGAGAGAGAGAGAGAGAGAGAGAGAGAGAGAGAGAGAGAGAGAGAGCTGTGTGTATACATATGCATAAGTGTTTGTGTGTCTGGGTAACTAATATATTTTTTTTCCTGATTAGAAACAATGAAGTTGCGAACGGTCACAGATACATTTGTATTAGGAAAGGAGTATAATTTTTTTTTTCTAGCAGGTTCACACACACACACACACATATATATATTTATATATATATATATATATATATATATATACATATATATTTATATATTTATATATATTTATATATAGATATATATAATATATATATATATATATATATATTTATATATTATATATATTTATATATTAGATATATATAATATATATATATATATATATATGTGTGTGTATGATTATGTATATATATATATATATATATATATAATATATATATATATATATATACATATACAGTAGATGTGTGTGTGTGTGATACATTCCGGCATTTTTATAGCATGCTATGTATACTGTATGTGTGAACTTCATAGAGCAATTCTAAGAGTGAACTCATTAGGCAATTTCTCTCTCTCTCTCTCTCTCTCTCTCTCTCTCTCTCTCTCCTCTCTCTCTTCAAGATGTATTTGTTTGTTTCGCATTTTCCCCGGTGGCCATTTCTTTCTGCATCTCTTTGTTCTCTTTTTTATGGTCCATAAAACAACATTCCATTGTCCCTCATCGTTGTTTTAGAGTTATCACCATTGCCCATTTTCGTCCTTATTTCTTCTCCCTTTCTTCCATTCACTTGAATTGCAGTTTTTATCTGATGTGGGAGTCGTGCAAGAAAAAAAATAAACAAAAAAAAATAAATAAACGTATCTGCCCTTTACACTTCTAGAGGGTTAAAGGGGAGTATTTATGGAAAGGTTGGCTGTGTCTTTATTCCATTAAATTCTTTCCTTTAAGATCCTTCTTCTTTTTTCATTCTTATCTGGGATTTCTTACAATTTCATCTCTGTGAATAGCACTATGGAATAGAGATATTTCTTTGGGTGAACAACGGAACTCCGTTATGATAAACAAGCAATATTTGGAGAAATAGGTTCATCATCTATAGAATATCTTTTATAATTTAAAGTTAACTAATTACAGAGAAAAATAAATATTAGAATTTCGGCAGTGAATCATTTGAAAATGTCCGTCAACTTTAGGATTTTACAGGAATAAAAGTCGTGTAGAAAATAGAATAACAGAGAAATGCAAGGAAGAATATATCATTTAACAAATCTAATAATCTAACAAATGAACAACGTTTCAAAATATAAATGGAAACGGCTATTAAAAAAAGAAAAGGAAGGTAATTTTATAGCGACATGTTCTGTAATGGGCTCGAGTGACTAAATTATGTGGTTCCGAAGGACGAATGACTGGGGAAGTGAGCATTTTAAGCATTTAGAAGAATGGCAACACAAGTGGCTTTAGATGATTCCGTTCACTGGCTATCAAAAAAGAATTGAAAAAAAAATTAGTTCGCTTTAATATAGTTGAAATGGCTGAAATTGAATTGGGCAAACAAGAATTGAGGCTCGAATAAAAATTGATAGAGTAAAGTTTTCATAGACAAGGAATAGAGTAAATCAGGTGTTTGTATTGAGAACTGTTGCTTGTCTTCATGAACCAAGAGATGGAGTGAGTAGATAAGAATGCAACCTATGTAATGTCAAGGTCATTCAGGAAATGGTAGCGTTAAAGGTCGGCTCATTTAGAATACACATGAGGTTTGTGAAAACAAAATGGACTGGTCCAATGCAAAAGTACACCTCAAGAAGTGCCATTTGTGTTTTTGGCTGATTCCTATGTATGTAACTGAAGTGATGAGCAGAATCACGAAGATCGTAAGTACAGTTTATTGAATAATAAAAGAGACTACAAATGGAAAAGTAGAATGGCATATTTAGGGATATTTCACTGTTAACAGTTGAAAGCAAAAATATATTACAGAAACTAGTAACACATTTGGAAATCACTTGGAAGAGGAGAAATTTCAAAACAAGTTTTAACAAGGGAAAGACGTCGATAGTAACTGCAACATGAGAACTCGTATTTTAACATGGATGTTAGTCAGGAGTAAATGTTATAAAATGTAGACTGCAAACAAAGTTGATAATAAATTTACTGAACAAGGACAACTGCATACGTTTTACTGCCGTTGTGGAAAACAGATGTCAAGGATAGTAAAATTTGGATTACTGGTGAGGGGGTGGGGGACCTGGTAGCTCAATGTAATTCAGCTGAAAAGGCAGAAGTTTGAGACGGAAAACTAATACATTAATAAAAGAGACAAATATAAGAATGCTAAACAGATTGAGTAAAATCTTAAAAAGTGACATAAAACGAAATGGGACCGTCCATTTTCTTTCTGAAGTGGATTCATCTTCACCAGTCCATAACAAAAATTGAAGCCCCTTCTTTTTTACATGAACACATTGTATATGCAAGGGTGCATATCTTGTGTGTCAGCGAGCAAAGAACCATGAAAATAGATGAAAATGGAGACTCATAAAGACCCAATTATATATCACACGGCAGTATAACAGAGCAGAACTAAAGATAAACCAACCGTTTTTCAAGTAAGATGGTCCAGAATAACTGGCGGAAGTGAGTTTATAAGTACGGATGAGAAAACTGAGAAAATTGGCACCGTGAAGTCGTCTTTTGTGTATAGCATTTCTGCATTTACATTTAAAAGAACATAGCTTTATTGAGAAAATAAAGACCTAACAAAAAGTAAAGTTAATACAAATGTAGTTACAGCTATGCAAACAATACATGCTCTCTAATATAACACATATGCATACCTGAACAGTACCTCAAGCGTTGAAATACAGAAAAAAAAAAGAAAAGGAGATGAAAGAGATGTAGTCTATTGTGTCGTAAGTTACTCTATTTTTTCTGTAATTCTTTGATGCTGGCTATGTAATTCAAGACCAACAATTTATCATTTTACTCCATTCCGTTTTCTTTGCTAAAGATGCAGAGATTTCTTTTCTGACTACTGTGCTGTCTTTGTTGTCTACTGTAACCTTTTTTTTTTTTCTTTTTTTTTTTATGACTACCTCTTCACGACACTCTATAAGCACCCAAGACCGTGCATGCAATCCACTTGGACTCTTGCTTGCATGACGGAGACAAGCGTGTTGGGTTGCATGCAGACTAGATGCTTCGCGTGACAAGCACTAAGATTCATTTCCCATCATTATCTCCCAGTCTCCTCGTTTTCTTTCGGTTTCCTTCTTCTTTAATTCTTCCTCCTATCAGGTTATTCTATTCTCGGATTCATCAAACACCCTTTTCCTTCCGGGCTTCCATTCTAGTTCTTTCTTCATCTTCTACCTTGAAACAACTGCATATTCTAGATAAGACACTCGTAAGTCGTCGTCCTCATTGAAATAAGAACCCTTTCCCATCATTATGATTTCGCATTTTCCTCTTTTCTTCATATATTCTTCTTTTTCTTCTGCTGCTTGGAACAAGTGCATATCCTTCAGTCAATTTAACTGTGGTGTCCGAGTTGAACTCACTCAAAAATTCACGCATAAGTGATGGACGTTTCCTGGACTTCGTCACGCTGACCAATGGAAAATGAACTGTCTCGAAGTCTAATGAACACTTCTTTGTCTATGCGTTTTTTATCTTTTCATTTCCTTTTTCGTATTCTGGTTTATATTCCCTGTACTTTACTAGTTATTTTCTTCCCTTTTATTTTTTATGAAAAAGAGGTTTTACTAATGTCGTTCAACAGGCTGTCCAGTTTTCAACACAGCATAAATATCTAACATTACCACAAGCAGTAGAATGATGAAAATAAGAATAAAAAACGACCCCAGAAAACTCACATCCTTCTAGAATGAAAATGTCAATAATAGAGAATACATCCATATTAGCCAATAAAACAAATAAATATGTTAAATCGTGTACTAGAATAATGACAACTTCTCAAGGTTTAATTATGACGTGAGAGGCGCTATGTTTTTCCAGAAAGCGTACTCTTACATCCAACATATTCAATCAAAATCATGATTGAGGTGTTAGACAGAAAGGGCTTTGCCATCATCATCGTAGAGGGGTAGTTCCGTCATTGCACCTCACGTGGTACACTATAAGTAATACAAAAAGATCTTTGCAGTGTTCATTCAACGCCTAGCTGCACCCACTTTTAATCTTCTACTTTATCCCGGTTTTTGCTTTCTTCCTTCTTGCTGTTAAACTTCTGACTCCAAGGTATTCATGCAAAGGGCAAATCGAATCTCCAGTTATGGGGTTTCTCAAGAGATTTATCGAGTTGCCTAAAGCAGAGAACGACTTTTACGGAGTTAATCTTTCTGTGCAAGAGTTTTTCTTTCATAATGACTTAAAGACTAGACTACTGTCCGATATACTATTACACAATCTACATGCATACACACATACATAAAAAACGCTTTTTATCTGGGATTTTCCTTCTTGAAACGTATTTACATATTTTACACATAAACAGAGATGAAAACAGAATAAAGATTATTTACCTCACTGCGGTAGAAAGATGGTGCACCTGGGCTTTCATCTGGACCCAACTCCACCCATCGTTCCTTGAACCTTTTCTGGTCTTCCTCAATCATCTGTTTGTATTCGGCTTCAATCTCGGGTCCCAGCTGAGAGAATGAAAAAATTACATAAGATTTAAATAAAAGAATAAATGATCATTAGATAACCTACTTAAAGATGAAAAAATACAAATAAAGACAATAAAATGAAAAATTACAGGAACGAAGGGGAACGAAAAATCAATAGGAATGAATAGTTTAAAAAAGAAAAACTGATAACTATTTTTCAGATGAGAATAAAAAGCCGTATAATAGATACAGACATTTAAAGTACGGCACATCTCAGCTGCTCTTCCCAGCAGGTGATGGTGGGATCATATAGAAGGAAAAATATGTAACATATATATATACCACTTTATCGACAGAATTCAACTGTGCTGCTTTACTTTCTCTGACTATCATACTATTAATTTTAGACCATACCTCGACAATACACGCTTTATCTTATCTTCTCTTTAATCGCATTATGCCAGGTGCAGACGGAGAATTACGTCATAGAGTAAAATACTATGATAATGATGCAACAGTGTACACCTTCCGATTGTTACCATCATTTATGTAATGAAGCTGACGTATATATCCTATGTATTAAAAGATAATGATTTGATTAGATGCAAAACTTTAGAAATTTAAAAATTGCTTTACAGTATTCATTGCTTACCGTTCCTTTTTTTTAAGAGGGGGGGGGGGTGATATGTCATTTCTCTTCAGACATTTGTTTTTATTTCTTTTCTTGCAAAATAAAACCTCTGGGTGAATTACTTTTTCTTCGCCAGTAAGATATTTTCTTTTTATGGGAATTGCTTTAATTTTTCATGCATTAATAGTTCTTCAGTACATGGAATTAATACCACGTAACTAATTTCAGAACTGCTTTGATATAATTAGCTGATACATTTTAGTTATCCATACTTCACTGTAATGAAGTTGCATTCTAAAAAAAAATTAGCCTATCTCATATTATACATGAACAATGTGTTTTGTGATAGAATAAAAATAAATTATTTTCTGTTGGATATATATATATACATATATAAATATATATATATATATATATATATGTATGTATGTATATATATACATATATACTTATATATATATATATATATATATATATTTATACTTCCTGAGTGGGATACCTTATCGTGGAGAAAGGGTTTGCGTATCGCCATGATCATCCTTCTTAATCTACAGTAAATGCATTTCTGTTGTCTGCCATTACCCTTAATTTTGCGCCTACTATATTTGGTTGTGACCATAATTTGAAAATTATTATTATTATTATTATTATTATTATTATTATTATTATTATTGTTGTTGTTGTTGTTGTTGTTGTTGTAGCTGTTCAATCTTTTATTTTGTCAAATTGTATATTTGTTCCATCACTATTGTATCTCCTTGCGCATCCGTACATGGCATAAAGCTGAATAAGGGATTACCATATGCATACATGCATACATACATAGGCCTACAGTACATGCATACTTGTGGGCATAAAATATTAACATTATTCTTACCTTATCATGGTCCACCTCCCATAATTTTCTTTTTACTGGTCTACTCATTAGCCTTTGACTCTGAAAAAGAGATTGATTTGCATTACATATACGGTTTTAAAATGATAGATCAAATAGTTAAAATACTTTTTTTCTTTTTTAAATTTGTGGTAATTAATGTTAAAATTCATGACCTCATAAAAAATTAGTGTACGAGAAATATACTGTATATGGGAATTAGACTGCCTTGTGTAGGTCCGGTCATGGGAAGAACTGGAGGACGATAGCTTCGAGACATAAGTGTATGATTCAAAGATATTACAGTAGAATGCTGAAGAGGTGAAAGTCCTAAAAAATACTTGATGTGTGTACTAAAAGAAGTATTAAAACGGATTTCGTGAAATGCTTCCCAAACATTGTTTACTGGAACTCTCAAAAACAAGTTTTGTTATATTTGTGTGTGTGTGTGTGTGTGTGTGTGTGTGTGTATGTATGCATGTTTTTTGGAGACCCAAAAGGCACAAAACACAGTCGAGTCAATCAGTTTCCTTTCGAACAATTTTACTGGATTTTATTTCAATAGTAAATAGATTTTGATATTTCTCATGGTGACCGAAGAAAATGAAAGTTTCAACTACATGTAAATGAAATTTATTATAAATTTAATTAAGTAAAAGTAAACTTTAGAATTAAATCTATGGCTCTGCTTCATGAACGAACACTTATGAATACTGATTCTTTGCTGAACAATTTCGGTTAAAAAGATAATGGTTACCATAATGGTGCTTTTCAATGACCCTACAAATGTCATGAATAGGATTATTTCTTTAGCCAAAAGAACTCCATTGCAAAAAAATTTACAGACAGAAAACATCAAATATTTTAGTGACTACCACTATATATTTCTATCTCATTTTATGGGTAAGTTCTTTCAATATGGTCTTTGGATAACCACAACATGAAATATACCGATGATCTATACAGTTCTTTGTTCCAGTAATGTACTGGAATAGACAGATTTTTTAGTCTCATCTATGATTCAGAGAATAAGAAACTCAGAAAGCTGCTTTTGCTTTTAATAAATTCTTGGAAACATTCTTGACCCAAAAGTGTTGCCTTTAGTCAACCTTTTCTGTCAAATTTCTGATGATTTTTTCATGAAATTTCTTCTTAATGTCAGCTAGGACTATTTCTGACCAATCTTCTTACACAGCACCAGGTCCGGAAGGACAATCGTTTTTCCTCTGGCTAATCCTTCTCATCAAATGCTTTGTCACTCAAGCATCGTTCTTTTTTCTAGTTGAGTTAATTGCTCATGAATGTACCCATGAGACAGGCAGCGTTAGTGGCGATCATCATAATGAAAAAGTTAGTCCTGACAATGTAATATCATCTATAGCCTACAATTTATAAATATTTTGTGAGTTCTCAGCTCTGTGGCCCTGATAAAATTCACATTATGGTTAATATTCCGTCCTCATATAATGAGAGACAAAATTTTCTGTATGCCAAACACGGGTTTCTCTTTTAATTCGAGTGATAAATAACAAAACAAATCCCAATCGTTGCCAGCTCTCCGCCAGTACACATGGTCAGAACAATTCAAAAAATCTATTTGAGCTTTTTAAAAAACTGGTCCACCATTACAAGGATCTCTCTTCCAATGGGGTTTAATGAAAAGGCATTACAGAATAAACATTTCTCGCGAATTTTGTTTGCACGAGGTTTTGACAGGAAAAGTCCACAATTTACTCATCAAATTTGAAAATTTTACCGATTTATTAGCACCACAATTGGTAACTAATTACCTAATGTTATAACTTGCGTTTAACGTCTGATGCTGTTTTTCGAAAGTGGCTCCTCAGTAGTCTTTCCTCTTTAACATTATTAATCTTTTTGTGAAACTTGCATTACACCCTGCCACTTCAAAGGACGCCAAGTAAGTTGTCTCTAAAGAAGAAAAATGAACCCAATTTTATAGTCCCTTTACTTTTATTATTCTTCTTTTTATACGAAAGCTGAATACACTAAACACAAAGCGCATTTTACTTTGTTTTTCTTCAAACATTTGTTGACACTGGAAGCCAATACACACAATCATATTACCTTGAAATATCCAGGTGAAATGGATTTCCCAGAATTTATTTCAATCGTCATTACTACTACTGTTACTAAGTGATAATGATAAATATGCAGGGGATAATTACTCTGATAAGTATACGAACATACTTCTTTATTCTTGCACATGGAAATCAGTAGTCTAATGCATGTATATTTCCGATAACAAATCTTGAACTCTTCGTCAATTCTATATTTATTAATTGCATGAATATAGAGTACTCAGGCCACACATTTGAATACATATGCAAATTCCATTAATTGAAAAATAAATTATAAATAATATAGTGGAATGAACTTTAGGGTGAATAATGAACGAGATCACTTCGTCTACTCACTATGGGCTATCACCTTTTTGCTGTTACTATTCACAGAACGGCCATCCATATATTTAACAATGACAATTTAATTCGAAAACACAATCATGTATATATCCAACCTTATCGCGCCAGCTGTGATATGAAGCGTATCTCCTTCTTTTGGGCGTTTGCCTTTTTCTCCTGAACTTCAGAATTCATTCCAAACATAATAAATCTATTGATGATAAGGAGATTAGAAGCAACCCAAACTTGCGTTAGGTTGACTAAGTATGAGAGCACGTCAGTCATCAACAGAGCAACATCAGAAGTAAAACTACACAGGACATTACTATCATTCGTCATGCTTCAGACGTCTTGGCGCTCTACTATTGATTCCAAACCAAATCCAGTACGCTATTCGAAAACCATTTCTGGATTTACCAAAGCTTTAGTATTTATAAACATACCTGTTTCAGAGTATATTTAAAGTTTCAGAATTCAATATTGCAATCTCAGTATATTTGCAATATTTTGTTAGGTTAGCATTTTTTTTTCTTAGTATTTTTAACCCCATGTATTGGAAATCACTTATAGGTGATTGTAATGTGTTCCTGATGAGCCTCAGGTAGGTCTATATGAGACGGTAATAGTTAAAATAAACTTCTGCACTGAGGATTTTACTTGGTAAAACAGTTGAAATAGTAATACGGCATGCTTTTTGTTAATCTCCAGTTACACACACACACACACACACACACATATAATATATATATATATATATGTATATATATATATATATATTATATATACATATATAGATATACATATATATGTTTATATATATATATATATATATATATATATAAATATATATAATATATATAGTAAGTAGGTAGTAGGTTGGCCAGGGCACCGCCCGTTGAGATACTACCGCTAGAGAGTTATTGGGTCCTTTGACTGGCTAGAGCCGCTAGACAGTACTATATTGGATCCCCCCCCCCTCTCTCTCTCTCTCTCTCTCTCTCTAGTTACGGCTCATTTTTACTTTGCCTACACATGCACCGAATAGTCTGGTCTATTCCTACCACATTCTCCAGTGTCCTCATACACCTGACAACACTGAAGTTCCAAACAATTCTTCACTCAAGTGGTTAACTACTGCAATGTAATTGTTCAGTAGCTACTTCTCTCTTGGTAAGGGTAAAAGACACTCATTAGCAATGGTAAGAAGCTCTTCTGGGAGAAGGATACTACAAAATCAAACCATTGTTCTCTAGTTTTGGGTAGTGCCATAGCTCTGTACATGGTCTTCCACAGTCTTGGATTAGAGCTCCCTTGACTGAGAGTACACGCGGGCACTTATTCAATCTTATTTCTCTTCCTCTTTTTAATGATTATTGTGTATAGCCTATAGGAAAGATCTAATTCAATGTTGTTACTGCTCTTAGAATATTTTATTTTGATTGTTTATTACTTTTCTTATAGTTTATTTATTTTCTTTTCTCCTTTCCTTATTGGGCTATTTTCCCTTTTGGAGCCCTTGTGCTAATATAATCTTGCTTTTCCAAATATGGTTATAGCTTAGCTTGTAGTAATAATAAAATAATAATGTATATATATATATATATATATATATATTATATATATATATATTTATATATAAATATACATTATATATATATGTATATATATACATAATATATATATATATATATATATATCATTAGCCGTTACTAGTCACTGTAGAACAAAGGCCTTAGACATGTCCTTCCACTTGGGTTTGTTTATGGTCTTTCTTTGCAAGTCCACACCCGAAACTTTCTTAGTTTGTCAATTCATCGCCTTCTCATCTCCCCTACATCTTTTGCACTCTCTAGGGACCCAGTCTGTTATTTTCAATGACCATCTATTATCTGTCATTCTTATTATAATATGCCCTGCGCATGTCCATTTCTTTTTCTTATTCTTACATTTTGTTAGAATATCCTCTACTTTAGTTTTCTCTCGTATCCATGTTGCTCTTTTCCCCTCTCTTAGTGTTATTCCCATCATTATTTTTTTTTCCTACAGCTTTTTTAATTGTATCTAGCTTATGTTTTAAAGCGTTAGAAAGGCTTTAAGTTTCTGATCCATAAATCAATACTGGCAGGACCATCTCATCAAATACTTTCTTTTTAAAGAAAGCGGCATTTTAATCTTAATAATCTCATTTTGTTTACCAAAACTCTCCATCCCTTGCACATCCTTCATTTGACTTTGGTCTTGTGTCCTGGGGAAACAGTCTGTTCTATGTACGTATATTTATTAACAATCTCTAGAGGTTTGTTCATAACTCTTATATGTTGTTTCTCTGCATTTTTATTGAACATTATTTTAGTTCTACTCATATTCCTTTTTAGTCCTGCATTCCTGCTTTCTCTTTTCAGATCATCTATCAACTTTTGCCATTCCTCCCATGATTCACTAAACAAAACTATGTCTTTTGCAAATCTAAGTTGTTTAAGGTATTCCCCTTCATATTAATTCCTACTTTTTCCCAATCTAAATTCTTAAAAACTTCTCTAGGCATGTTGTGAATAGCTTATGATATATGGGTTTCCTTGTCTAACACTTCTCAATAGAATTTTCTCCCTATCATTATGTAGTTTTAAGATTGCTGTATTTCCCGCATAGATATCTTCAATTGCTCTGACATAAGATTCATCTATTCCTTGTCTTTGAAGGGCTTTCATTACTGCTGAAGTTTTGACAGAATCAAAAGCGTTTTCATAGTCTATAAATACCATACATAGTGCTTTGTTATACCCTGTTGATTTTTCCGTTATCAGGTTAATTACAAGGTTATGGTCAATTGTTGAATATCCACTTCTCAGGCCTGTCTGCTCTTTCAGTTGATTAAAGTCTAGTTGTCTTTCTATTTGGTCTTATATGATCTTCGTAAAAATTTCATATATCACGGAGAATTTAACTTATTGGGAGGTAATTTTCATGTCTTTTGTGTCTCCCTTTTGTGAATTAGTTTCATGATAAAGTTTTTCAAACCTTTAGGTATAGAAGATTCACGGAAACATTTTGTATAAAGTTCAGCCAGCATACTACTATAAAATCTCTCAATTGTTAGGCTATCTTTTCATGCTGCTTTGCTTCTTTTCATGCCTCTTAAGGCTTTCTCTACTTCTACTGTTACGCTTGGTACTGGCTAAGGTGTTTTTTATTTCTATGGCACAAGTTATTTCTTATATTACTATTGTGTATCATTGTATATAAATCCTCTACAATTTTTAATACTTCATCTCTACTGGTGATATTTTCATTTTCATCCTTTAAAGCAACCATCTGTTGGCACCCTTTTCCAAGTCTTCATTTTTATCAATTTGATGCTTCTTCCTTCTTTTAGTGTTTCTTCAATTTTGGTCTGCTTTTGTTCATGAATATGCTAGATTTTAGTTTGTTTATTGTTTTTTTATAGTTTTGCTCATTCTATTTCATCTCTCTTAGATATTACCCTCATTTCCAATATTTCTTAATAAGCTTTTTAGTTGTTTCTGATAGTTTTTCCCTGATCGTGCTAAGGAAATTTTCCACCTATTTCTTGTGTTGATTTCCAATACATTTTTTTTTTCAATTACTGTTTTTTTATTCTTTATTTGCTTCCATTTCATCATGTAATGGGAGTACCAATTTTCTATTGCGAAATTAAGCTCATCTGATTTTTTTTTATCACAGGGAGTGTTTTTGTTTTTACTTCCTAATATTAGTTGCTCTTTTCTTCTCTATATCTAAATAAATTCTGCTTATCACCATATATGTACCTACATATATACATACACACACACACACACATATATATATATATATATAGAGAGAGAGAGAGAGAGAGAGAGAGAGAGAGAGAGAGGGGGGCAATTGTAATAATTAACTATTCAATGTATCTATAAGACAATTGTGTTAAAATCTAAATTTCAGAAATGCATTCCAACAGGAAAATATTACAGCTATCCATATATAGTTTGAAATGACATATCTGCTTCTGTAGAACCCGGAAGTAATACATGTGAGCTAATATTCTCATAACAGCTTGACAGGATAATTAATGTACGCAATAAAAGTTTTGGTACTGCCAGTGAATACGTAATGCGGACTATAGTCACATCACGTACTGGATGTTTCACATATTTTCAGTGCAGGGATCTAAGTAGCCGCTCTTTCGAGATTAGGAAAACCGAAGATGATTCATTGTAAACAATAATTATCAGTTCAAAAAATGCCAATAATGAGAATTTAGGCTAAATGGTTAATACACATCTGGAAGCTATGCATACATCTTATTATTCTAATCTCTCCAGCAAAGGTGTTCCAATGCCGTCATTTCCACGTTAATTCTACATGAATTGGTCGCTTGAAAAGCCTCAGATAAACCATTTTTTCTTCACCCAAGTGATAAGACAATAAAGCTTTTTTGGCATCTCTTCTTATACCATCGTATCTAAACATGATGGTCTTTTGTCTACATAAGGGTCCTAATACTAAAACGTTTGGGCATTCTGTATCTATATTTGCTTGGTTTTATTCAAATTAAATATTTAGTGTGATTTGTTATTCTAATATTAATGAACAAAAGATATCTAGAAATAACGATAATGTGAGCTAAACTAAAAAAAAAATGAGATACCAATAACATCTCATTAAATAGAAGCATAATCAACGGAAACTTATATATGTCTTCTATGGTCTCAAATATGTTTACGGTTACATTCCAATTATTAAGATTAATTATCTAAAACTTTCAGCCAAACGCAGGAGTTTAGTGAGGGCGGCAATCAGTAACAATGGGACACGAAAAACATACACAGACATTGCTCTCTCTCTCTCTCTCTCTCTCTCTCTCTCTCTCTCTCTCTCTCTCAGTAGCAGGGATGCAAAATAATCTAATACTCACACCTACAGAACTCATGTACTCAATCACAGAGTTTTACCAATCTATCATTAGAATTGAAACTATTGAGGATTTTTTTATTTTTCATAACCTTTTTTCCCCTTTATTTCCCTTTTACATCTGGGAAAGTGTTTAAATTATCCATTCAATTTCTCTCTCTCTCTCTCTTTCTCTCTCTCTCTCTCTCTCTCTCTCTCTCTCTCTCTCTCTCTCTCTCCTGGCTTGCCGGAATAGTGAAACGAGAACTTTTACTGATAACCCTGTTCACCAGCTGAAGTGTTATCTAATGTATTATTTTGGTGAGCTTGTTTCCCATAAAGATGAGTAAAATAAAAAGGACTGAATTAGTATCTCTTGAAAAACTTTCAAGAAAAACTGATTCCTTCCATACACAGAAATCTGTTGAATACATCAAAGAATAACTCATGGGTTTAAGATAAACCAAAATACACATTTGCATGTGCTATATGAAATGCTGAATGAAATGAAACTTAGACAACCGCTAGCCGCCTGACAAGATGTTTTGATAAACACATTTCTTAGCAAAACTAATACATTTGCGTTAGACTTTTGGAGGAATGATATTCAAGATGACCGTGAATATATGTAAATAAATACAAAATTCCCAATAATTGGTGAATAAACAGTATATGAGAGAGGGGTAAATTGAAAAAATCACTTTATATTTACCACAGACACAAGTCGGTCCCTCTCCCTCTGCGCATCTGCTATCCTCAGCGGAGGCGGCGCTACGCAAGCTGTGACGGGCCCAATTAGTCTTTCTCTGTGGTGTACCGTCGAATCAGGGGCCCCCAATGGGAGTGCTGAAGGGTTCCGGGGAGCATCACGACTTTCTCCCGCCCCCCGAGGAAGAGCATGACCATTCACTCCTATCGTAGGTTGGTATAGTCCCATCTTAGGTCTGAGAGGTTGAGATCTTGAAAAAGAGGATGAGGGAGAGCGCCCTTGAGAGTAAGAGGTCGTCGTCCGTCGATGAATTCGTTGCTTTTGAGAGCAAAGCAGAGTCAGTCGTTAGGGTTGCAGTAGTAACAGTAGTCGTTGTCACAGTAGATGTGGTGTTGGTCAAAGAAAGGGAAGGTTGTAATCGACGTATCGGAAGTTACCTTACTGTCTGCTTGGTGGGAGGAAGATTCACTAACAGAAACGGAGACTATAAAATTTCCTCCATTGCTACTTCCTCCAGCATCGCAGTAGGTTTTTCCAAGAGTTACAGCTGTACCTTGATTGGTCGTTGATGGCAAGTTTCCTTTCGACGCTTTCTTAGATTCTTCACTAGGAGAAGGAGAAAGGTCGAAAGACTCTAAAATCGAAGGGACCACAAAAGTGTTTCTTTCATGTGAGGACTCTTCGTAGATTTTGCCAGGGTGATCTGTCAGATTTCTTTGACCTGTTTCTCTTGTTGTAGATGAATCCGTGCTCATCATAGACTCAAGGGATCTGTGGAAGACAGAAAAATACCGTTCATTACTAAGACTAGTGCTCCTGTTAATGTAAAGGATCATCCCAAAAGTAAATTCTTTGCTATCTTTTAGAGGCTTATTTATCTTTGACATGACATGTCTCCTGAATGAACAATTAATTTGCATTAATAAAATAAGAATTCCAAAGAAATTATTTCAGTTTTAACGCAACTCCTTTAAGAAAATTTCAAATTATTAGTGATCTCTCTCTCTCTCTCTCTCTCTCTCTCTCTCTCTCTCTCTCTCGCTTAAACTAGAAGTCATATATTAGAATTATTCGAATCAAATTCAGGTTCCACAGGTTATGTCGTCAGTTAAGCCAAGCAAAAATCAATTAATTCAATGTTCATGAAACTACAGTAGAATAACAAAAGAAAAATACTACTTCTTCTATGGTTGGGATAGAATAGATCAAGGGACCGATTAGCTAATTAAATCACACTAATTTGGTATTATAACAAACAACAAAAAACATGAAAGGCGTGACTTGATGGATTGCCAGTAACAGCCAATGAAACAACTTCATCTTGGTATCTATCACGGACCAACTTTATAACATATGAAGTTTAGCACCATAAAGTACTAGTTATATATATAACTAAAACTATGTATGAATTAACAAATAAATGAGTTTTGTACTAAACATACAAACAATTAAATGCAAGAAATTAAAAGTTTTAAAAACAAGTGGGTCAACATTTAAAAAGATAGCATACTGAAACTTTGTGTAGACCACAACATATTGGAACAAACAAATTAAAAATAAGGACACATACTGCAAACTTAGCAAGTGTTTTGTACTTGCAATTTTATTCAGCCTTAGGAGAATAGTTCAGAAAATATGCATCTGCCTAACAATGGCTCAGTTTCTCAACTTTTAAGATATGTAACCTTAAAAGAAAAAGCCACTGACGCAAAACGCAAAATAAGTATCATTTATCTCAACAAGGCCATTCAATAATGAAGTACATGGAAGGACGTCCAATCATTGACACTACGCCATTGAGGTGGTTGGACGTATTGTCCAGCCTTAATCACCTCTGTGTATTGTTTACTGGTTACGAGAGAGAGAGAGAGAGAGAGAGAGAGAGAGAGAGAGATCTGATGATTTTTACAAATGGAACAAGAACTCAAAAAAGACCTTTCGTTTACAATTGTATATATATATATATATATATATGCGTGTGTGTATGCAATGGGTGTGTATGTGTTATAAGATGCTAGGAATTTAATTCATACACCATTTTTCTGCTGACTTCAATAGTAAATTAAGTGCTTAGTTCTTGTCCGACTGTTCAAAGTTGCTGGATCACGCCCTCTATCGATAGAGAGCATGATCCAGCTACAGGTGACCGACACAATGTTCCTAAATCAATGTCTAAACGATTAACCCAAGATCGGTGTCCCTTGCCGGAATCGAACTTTTGCTTCTCATTCGTGAGTTTATATATATATATATATATATATATATTTATATATATATATATATATATATGTAATATATATATGTATGTATCTATATATATATATATATATATACACGGAATCAAACTTTAGCTCTCATTTGTGAGTTTATATATATATATAATATATATATGTTTATATTACATATATATATATATATATATATAAATATATATATACATATATAATAATATATATATATACGGAATCAAACTTTAGCTTCTCATTTGTGAGTATATATATATATATATATATATATAAATTTATATATATATGTATGTATATATATATATATATATATGTATGTATGTGTACATATATATACATATATATACATATATATATATGCATGTATGTGTACATATATATGTATATATATACATATATATATACATATATATATATATATATATATGTATGTATGTATGTATGTGCATATGTATATATATACATATATATATATATATATATATATGTATGTATGTATGTATGTGCATATGTATATTATACATATATATATATATATATATTTATATATATATATATATATATATATATACTGTATATATATATATATATATTATAGAGAGAGAGAGAGAGAGAGAGAGAGAGAGAGAGCAGCATGAAAGAAAAATGAGAAATAAGCCCATTCCCTATCAGTCACGTTCACCATATTTCCATTTTCTTTCATATGTCACTCCTTCTTTAGCCTTGAAATTTCTTTTCCTTTATAGATTTCTCAGGCTCTTGAAGTAAGCCCCGAGTACTCCCAGACGCCTCGTGCAGAAATCCGGGACACGGGCAGTCGAGCAAATCGACAGGAGGGCCATAAGGGGCTCCCGAATTTCAGTTATTGGATAAAGGCACAGCTTAATGTATTGGTTCCTGTAATGCGGGTATGAAGGAGACAGAAACAACATGCGGGCTGATAAACGATCCATCTCTCTCTCTCTCTCTCTCTCTCTCTCTCTCTCTCTCTCCTTATATACTCATATTCATAAAATATAAACCAAAACTTATCAAATCAAACTGCTCTATGTAAGGAATGTCATAACATTTCGACTTCGTTTAAATGCCACAAACATGAATAATTCCTATATCTCTTCAGTATTTTGGGACATTTCCTAAAATCAAACTTGCCAAGAGAGGTAGAATATGACTATATGCGTCAAATATTTTTGAGTACATTTAAAGTACCATCATAGAAAGATGAAATCGTCACTAGAAAAAGGCTGACTCGTACATAAAAATACATCATGCATACTTGAATATATGTTCAGAAAAAGTATGTGCGTGTGCTTTCGAAAATTTTGAGTACACATTCGGAATTTATTCAAAGCCATAATTAAAAAAAAAAAAAAAAAAAGTACTTGAATATCCTTAAACGCGGTGTTACTCAGGTACAAATGCTATGTTTTCTTTTGAACCTGTAACCTCAGCCACTTATATTTGATTTTATCTGAGCGAGTTGTTAGTGTTTTTTAATGATAACGGCATCTAAAGCTTTAATAACAAATGATTAGATAAGAATAAGCAAACATAAGATTTCCTTTTCCTGTTTTTAACCTTGTCGTTGCAAATCATATTTCTATATGTCATTACTGTACACAGAAGAAGCCTAGAACAAATTGGACTGCAGTAAACACACAGAAGATCATAGGAACTACATTTTCTTCCGACATTTAAAGTATCAAAATTCGAGGAAAAGAAATAATTGAAGAAAGAGCTCTATTTTATTGTAATACTGTATTTGAAAGTTCAGGAATTTTCTACGAAGCAGCCTATAAAATCAACATAATTTGTCCCACAGTACCATCGACTTCATGGATCAACCAATATTGCCAATACTGATCAGCCTTTAACGAATCTGAGTTAACAAGTCTCGAAATTCACTAGGAAGCATAAAAAAAGAAACCTCAAAATTTTGTATCTTCAACTCTCCCACTTATTTTTCTCTTTTAAGCACTGTTATTTTTCCACTGAAGAGAAAATCACAGTCATGATCATGATAATCAGCAAACAAGTATGATGACATAAATGTGTATCATTTTGTTAGGCAATGAGAAAGACGAGTAGGAATCCCTCTTTAATAAAAGAGTTCCTAATTGCAGGAAAATTAATATAATAAATTAGGTTATGTGTAGAATCATTTCAACTTTGCATTTCACTACCAGAGAGAGAGAAAAAAAATGTACTTCACACAAGACATGAATGATGCATCAAGAGATATATTTGGGGCGAATCCAAAATATCAATAAAGGCGTTATTTAATAAAAAAAAAAAAAAAAAAAAAAAAAAAAAAAAAAAAAACCTGAATATTACAGAAATTGTGTAAGTTAAGAAAGGTGTAATTGCCTGCTGTGGGAGAGTCCATTAACGTGCTGTGAGGAAGATTGACTATTGCTTCCATTGCTCAATTGTGAAATTACATTTTTTGAGCTGAATATTACATTTATTTTCTGGATGAGCATTATTATTATTATTATTATTATTATTATTATTATTATTATTATTATTATTATTATTATTATTACTAGCTAAGCAATAATCCTAGAAAAATAGCCCAGTGGGGAGAGGAAATAAAGAAATAAATAAATAACAAGGGAAGTGATGAACAATTAATGTAAAATATTTCAAGAACAGTAGCAACATTAAAAAAAAAAACAGGTTTTCATATATAAACTATAACGAGAGACTTATGTCAGTCTGTTCAACATGAAAACATTCGAAGCAAGTTTGAACTTATGACGTTCCACCGATTCAACTGCCAGATTAGGAAGATCATTCCACAACTTGGTCATAGCTGGGAAAAATTCTAGAATACTGTGTAGTATTGAGCCTAATGATGGCGTGACTATTAGAATTAATAGTGATATATATATATATATATATATATATATAATTTTCTTATACTCATTGTTGACCCACAGTATCTTTATGGATCTCGACAGTTTTATTATTTAGAATTCATCCTACGTATAATTTCTACGTCCCTTATCTTGGTTTTAAATTTACATAGCCCACGTGGTAGAATAGGGATAATATCATCACCGCCAAAAAGTAAGATAGAGGAGAGAAAATTACCAAAATAAATAAGATATGTTAAAATATCGATAAAATATCGATAACATAAAATTTCTCTTCACCTGATCGTAATGGAGGTGATACTATCAGTTGTTTCTATCGACTGCGATAAGAATTGCCGAGAGGACCACACATAAATCGTTGTTATTCTCTCTCTTTCTCTCTTATCCTTTTCTACGACAGAAAAACTAGATGAGTCTCACCCGCGAAGAATAAATATTTCATGACGACCCAGGACGATGGTAAGGGAGGAAAAATTAACGCTTAAATCCTTAGGACCCTGTTTTCTCGATCCTTTGGTACCCAGAGTGCTGTGCATCCGTTTCTAAGTCCTTAAGGCCACGAAACGATTCTACGCACTTTGTTTCCACCATCCTCGGACTTTATCATTTTTTTCTGTCTCTTTCAAGGTCTGGGAACTCCTTTGAGTCCCTCATTACGGCTACTTAGCGCCACTTCATTGTATTAATTACGGGTCTCTTTGAGAATGA
>NC_090732.1:113115252-113117752 GCF_036898095.1 Palaemon carinicauda
TCAAGAACATTTCCTATCCTAAGAGGCTCGCAAATCCTAGACTACTGTTCTGTATTTCTCTTCCTAGGGACATGGTGCATTAGAATTCCACGTCATTGGGCACTTCTTGGGACATCAGTGCCTAATTCATACCGCTAACTACCTCCTGGGAACATCAATTTCTAGTCTACTGACCGAACCTTGGTGTGAGTATGATGAATATCCAATTTATGCTTCACGTCATATATTGGACATTTTTATTCCCTGTATATCCCATGTCAGCAGATAAATTCATGTAACAATAATTAAAGTTTATCATACTATAGCACATCTTTTTTCTTTATGATATTAGGGAAATTGAAGCTACAAGCAGGTCCAATATAAATATAAATACAGAAAACAACTTAAATAGCGGATACCATAAAAGGTCATTTTACTGAAATTATACAAGCGAGCTTTCGTTTCCTGTCACGGAATTAGAACTTCAAACATCAAGACACATTTGAATAAAGGACAATTGTTGGTCACAAGCTGGACATTTCATCCGGTGTCCTTGATATCAAATGCTAGAGTTTCACTCATTTCAAATACACCAGTCCAGGTTTTGATGAATGCTATTTGCAAAATAATTTTCTTCCTTCCGTCAAAGGTGTTTTGTATACATTGTGAAAAGACTGAGACGGACATAGCTGTCCAAAGCAAGTTCATCTACTGTAAGCAAAATGTTAATAGACTTCTCTTTAAATACATTTTTTGAATGCAGGAAATGAACACAAAATCAAAGGATTCGTGAAGCCATTTAGTGCTTGAATTTTTTCCATTTTAAGACAAATTCCAACTAAACTAAGTGAAATTTTTACAATTATGTCTACCATAATTTTCATAACTATTTCTAACAAAATTTACTATTTTTCTTCGCTCGAGAAACTAGTTTCATAAGGAATTTTGTTGTTTGCAAAAAAAAAAAAAATAGCAATTTGAAAGAAGACTGCTAATGTCACGAGTTAGTTTTATGTCATTCGTATAAATCTTGGGATTTGGAACATCAGAATTATCTTTGATCTAACCCCCCACAACATTACCCCACCAACTACATCCCCCCCCCCCCCACCCCACCACTAGAATATCAACTAGTGGATTTTATTCTCAATAATTAGATTTTATGGTGTACTTTAAATAGATAACACCTTTATTTCTATTCAACTTAAAGCTTGCTATTGAGAATAAAGATTCTATTCTTTCTAAAGCAAAACTGGGTCTATTTTGAACAAACTTCATAGAAATGATAAATAGAAATGGTAGTTATTTAAGATTAATCCATTACAAAAACTACGATGTGTTAATCCTTGCTGATACACGCAATTTTTAACTAAAACGAAGAACTCAACGAATCATGAGTGATTGCTAACTCATCAAAATTTATATATCCTGTAATTACTGTACCAGCAGCCATGCATACCAAATAAGTATCGTAATATGTTAATCTTCAACGTTTTAGTGAAACACCACACTGGTTTTCGCCCTATGACATTTTCTAATTCTTAGAATAATCATGCAATAAAAAAATGTGAAATGCTTGTTTATTACCCTTGTCAAACCATTACATCATGCAGAAAATTAACGCTATAAAATGCAGGTTTATGCCAGAGTTGGCCAATATAAAACTGCCATTAACACTCGATTCAAACAAATGTTTATTCATCACACCATAAGAGTCCATCATTAAAAGGGGAGAGCTTTTCCAGAGGGTTATAAGTGACGATAAAAATATGTTATATGTGACAGTGGTATTTTAGATTTATAAATTTGAGGCAAAATCATCTGATATATACGTAAAATACTGTCGGTACTATTATTATTATCATTATTATTATTATTATTATTATTATTATTATTATTATTATTATTATTATTATTATTATTATTATTATTATTATTATAACTACAGAGCAGTCATAACATATATATATATATATATATATATATATATATATATATATATATATATATATATATATATATATATATATATATAT
Source organism: Palaemon carinicauda (assembly GCF_036898095.1). Taxonomy (NCBI): domain Eukaryota; kingdom Metazoa; phylum Arthropoda; class Malacostraca; order Decapoda; family Palaemonidae; genus Palaemon; species Palaemon carinicauda. The sequence continues at coordinate 113,117,268 of NC_090732.1, forward strand.
ATATATATATATATATGTATATATATATATATATATATATATATATATATATATATATATATATATAATATATAAATATATATATATAATATATAAATATATATATATATGTGTGTGTGTGTGTGTGTGTGTGTTTGTGTGTGTGTGTGTGTGCCTTTACATGCCCTTGTACCAAAATCCATTACTTTATCCTTTATAAATAACAAAATAACAACGACAGTCTTAAACCGAAAAAAAAAAGTTTTCCCCACCGATTAAAACAATTTTTTTCTAAGGAACTGTTTGTTAGATTCTTTCACATGACCATGCACTATATACTTATAGAGTCATCTTTCATTTTCAAATGGTTCATATTTTTTCAACTAAAATTTATTTCATGCACTTTTTAAATTTCATTTTATTCTAAGTACAACTTGTTCAATTATCTTACATTTCCAGGTATTGCTACTTTAATCGCCTCCCAATTTTGTGCTCCGTTTTTTCTT
>NC_090732.1:113122752-113127752 GCF_036898095.1 Palaemon carinicauda
CCTATAAACACCTGTGAAAACGAAGAGGTTCCTGATACTTGGTCGGAGTGAGAGAAGTCGAATGACAAACCATGTATCTCTCCCACTCTCATATCGGACGCCAAGGCCAGCAAGAAGGCGGCCTTGAGGGTGAGATCTTTGTTCACGATATCTTTCAAGTGTTCAAAATGGGAGCGACACATCACCTTCCGGACCTTGCCTAAGTCCCACTGGGGCACCTTTCCCGCCTGAGGGGGGTAAGACTGCTCGAAGCTTTTGACAAGCCTCGCTATGTGTCTCGAGGCCCCCAGGACGATGCCCTTCCGGAGGAAGACTTGGCCTAAGGCAGCCCGAACCCCTTTTTATGGCTGGGATTGACATCTCTACTTTGTCCTTGAGAAACACCAGAAAATCTGCCATGTCTGGGACAGAGGCCTTAAGAGGTCTAATGTACCTCTCAGCGCACCACTTCGCGACGGAGGTCCATTTTGTCTGGAAGACCGCGGTTGGCGACTTCTTAGGAATAGAGACATTCTCTTAGCCGTGGAGGAAGAATATCTTTCTTTCTTCAGGAGCCGCTCTTAGTCTTCAGTCGTGAAGACGTAGGGAGAGGGGCCTGCCGTGGAGCTTGAGAAAGTGAGGCTGGTGCAGAAGGTCTGACCTGACGGACAGAGGCCACGGCGGTTGACTCGATAGGTCTTTTAGATCCGCGAACCACTCTCTCTGTCCAGCCACCAGGGCGCTACCAAAGCCATCTGTAGGTTTCGAGCCGCCTTTACTCTGCTGAGCACTTGTCTTATCAGCGTGAAAAGGGGGAAAAGGCGTACACATCCAGATTGTCCCACTTGTGCTGAAAAGAGTCTTCTAAGGAAGCTTTCGGGTCTGGTACAGGGGAGCAATAGACTGGGAGTTGGGCGTTGAGGTTGTTGCAAGGCGGTCAACCACCGGGGAACCCCAGCGTTGAATGATGAGCTTGGCTATTCCTGGGAGAAGGGACCATTCTGTCCCTACTATGTGGCCCATTCTGCTGAGGCCGTCGGCCAGAACGTTTTACTTCCCGGGAATGAACCTTGCTAACATCACCCCTTGATTTTCTTCCACTCAATCTAGATTCTCTATGGTGAGATCGCACAACTCCTTCGATTACAAGTACCCTGCTTCTTTATGTATGCCACTACCGTAGCGTTGTCGCTCATCCACGCCACGGTGTTCCCCTTTAGCAGACTTGCTAAGTGTAGGCACGCCTGCTGGACTGCTTCCAACTACAGGACATTGTGTGGAGTTGTCTCTCCCCTTCCAACCAGGTCTCTCGTGCCGCTTCGTCGAGGGGAAGGGCTCCCCATCTCTGGTTGGAGGCGTCTGTGAACAGTAGTAACTCGGGAGGGCCGGTCCCGAAGGACGTCCCCTTGAGTGAGTTCGACTGGCAATGCCACCATTCTAGGGAGGGTCTCGTGTCTGGAATGACTGGGATTAGCACCTGCTGCGAACCCGTCTGTCACCAGAGGTTCCTGAGATTCCATTGGACGGAACTGAGCCTTACCCTCCCTTGGGGAACTATGTTCTCCAGAGAGACCAGGTGACCTATCAGCCTCTGCCCGTCTTCCGCCCTCCTGGGGTGTTCTGACAGGAACGGCTGACTAATGAGCCTGAGGTTTCATATCTTATTCTCCGAAGGGGAAAAAATTCTCCCCGAAAAAAGTCTAATGTTATTCCCCAGTAGTTCATTCCGGTGGAAGGGGATAGATTTGACTACTTCGGGTTGATTCACTTCCCCAGATCCTTGCAAAACTGGAGGAGACTTCTCCCTTGTCCCTCCAAGAGGACCTTTGAGGCGGGAAGAAGCCACCAGTCGTCCAGGTATCTGATAAGGCATATGCCTCGTTCGTGCGCCGCCACTGCGACAGCCGTGGGGACTCTCGCGAACACTTTGGGCGTTGTTGACAGACCAAAGAAAAAGGGGTCCTGAATTGCAGGATCTGGGAACCCTATTTCACCCGGAGGAACTTCCGACCCGAGGTGTGGACCGGAATCTGGAAGTATGCGTCCTTGGGGTCGATGGTATCCTACAATCTTTCTCCCTCAAGGACAGCAGAACTGAATTCTGCGTGTCCATTTAGAAGTCCGTCATCCTGACGAACCTGTTGAGAGCTGACAGATCTATAACCAGTCTCCAACCCCCGGTCGCTTTTTCCACCAGGAATAGGCGACTGTAGACACTTCTTCCATGGTACCCTTCTCTAGCATGGACGACACCTCCTCTTGAAGGGCGGTCCTCTTTAACGGGTCTTTGGGATCTAGCCATTCTATCCGGTTGGCCGGAAAAAGCGTGGGTGGTTCCGTTAGGAATGGAAGTCCGTAGCCCTTCTTTAGTAAGGACACTGTCCAAGGTTCCGCTCCTTGAGCCCTCCATGCTTGCCAATGACGTCTGAGTCATCCTCCAACCCGAGGGTTGGGTGGGGATAGGGGGCTTCCCACTCTTATCTTCTTCTAGAGGGGCGGCCTGATCTGTCTCCCCTAGAGGCGGGGTAACCCGACCTGAAGGAGCTAGAGGGTGCTGGAGCTCCCCTGCGGAGGGGCTGAGGCGTTGCGGACCAGGAGGAAGAGGGGCTTCTCTCCTCGTAGTGCTGGTAGATGCTTGGGGTGTCGCGGCACTATCCGAGACAGATCTCTTATAAGGTGGTCTCCTAGGAGTCGTAGGTCTGGGGACGTTAGTCTCCTTCTATTTTAAGACCTTCTCCATTATGGTTTCTAGTTCCTTCCGAGGAAACAGAGACTCTCCCCACAAGGGAAAGCTGCGAATGGGTCGCGTCTCCCTATCTGGTGCCTTCCAAGACACTTTCGCCAGAACAGTGTCTCGCTTCCAGAACACCCAGTTAGCTGTTAGTGTGAGAGACTGATATGTCAATAACCTAAGGGTTGAAGGCCTTGCTGGACAGGGTCCTCGGGGTCAAAGGAGGCTGAGAGTGAGGTGTTGAACACCTCACGACCAAGAACTTAATGAGGAGAATGGCCCAGAGAAGCAGTGACCTGCCCTAATCCTGCCCTCGGGGCGCATCCTTTGGCGGCGGGGGTAGGTCTATAGGGAGAACAGAGTGGGGGATAACTGCGCCAAAAACCTTGGTCGAGAAAGAGGTCACCAAGTGACTCTCCTAAAGAAAGTAATTCGAGGTAAGTTTCGTGTTGGAACAAATATATATATATATATATATATATATATATATATATATATATATATATATATATATATATATATATATATATATATATATATATATATACCTAGATGGTTGGGAGTGAAACCAAGGACCATTCAAAAGCAAGGTCAGTGATACGCTAGTGAACTTTACACTGAATAACTCTTTTGTCTGTGTATATGTGAAATCCAGACTCATGAAGAACTGCAAAACTCTGGGACCAGAGAAATACGGTCATCAATCAATCATTCGATTTTGAATTATCCATCCCTTGTTAAAACGTACAACGATCATTTTCCATAATATCAACTTCCAACCTATTACGAAAATACATGTAAAGATTATGTCACACACAACTTAAGAATAATATTGAGATTATAAAAAGCCATAGTAAACTTGTTATCAATTTAATCTGAATAAGTTCCCTGTCGATGATAATATTCAAGCTTTAATGTTGTGAGAATACAGGAAATAGTGTGATAAGTGCATCGGTTCCCAGGGAATACAAGCACTGCGTAATCAGTATATATGGCGCGCACAGCATTGATATCAAGCAAATAAGAAAAACTAGCAGATACTCATTATAGAACTGAGACTTTTCTAGGTGTGTTTATTTTTACGTGTGAACTAAATCTTTATTATTAATTTACATCTATCCTAAATACCATAAGATACGTACGAAAAATGTAAGTTTATGATTTTGGCTCTCTATGTGATGATAAATTACATCGTATAAAAAGGTATGCTTTATGATTTGGTTATGCCGAAGAAATAATACAGTCCTAAAGTGTGAGGTTGAATCACGGCCAATTGGGTTGAATTAACTAGCCAGTCTTGTCGACACTGGATACAGTAATATGATTCATTTTGTAAAAGTGTATATTATTTCTCCAAGTCTGAAGGGATATAAAGTAATCATTCCTGCAAACCTCACTAGGGAATTGTTCTCTTTCATAGCTCTTGGGAAAACGTATTTTGATTTATTTAAAATGAATAACATCTAATAGACATCTCATTATACAACTGTATAATATTAGTGATCAGATATGTCTAAGTCCGTTGAAAGTAGAATCCCTTTAGCGGGCAAATGCTTAAAAATCATTAATGTTATCACAAGCAATTATTGTAAACTATTCTTAACTAAACATTTATCTATATGAGAAAGTTCACTTCTAACATACTGTCGATGGGTGTTCTTAGAGAGATTAAGAAAGACTAAGAATATCTATCTCTGTCTATTGTTATGGTTCCAAGACAGAAGAAATGAAAGAAATAAAAAAGCTTGAAAAGGTTTAAAAGTAATGCAGTTTCAAAACTGAATAATGTTCTTCCTAATTCTTGTACTTCCAAATACAAATGGAAACAAATTTAACAATATAATTGCAAAAATAACCGATCTAAATGGAATACCAAAATCAATGGCCGTTTATTATGACTTTGACAATAAATTATGGTGCTTCCCTTCTGCTTCTGATTTCCTTTATCCTACTTCCTTTCATCCTTTAAGAGGAAAGTCTACAGCTTTCCCCGAAGTGAAAATCCCCTTTTTATGCTTTTCATTACCTTTCTTTATTCGAACATGGGCTACGTAACATGCATTAGCTGCATATATATATATATATATATATATATATATATATATATATATATATATATATATATATATATATATATATATATATACTGTGTATATATATATATATATATATATATATATATATATATATATATATATATATATATATATATATATATATATATATATATATATATATATATATATATAGGTCACTGTAATCAGTCATCGTGAATTATTACAAATGGCTT